>NW_009637450.1:6452-69897 GCF_000690535.1 Cariama cristata | reverse complement strand
GTACAGGTAATGGACATTGAGCTGTATATGTTCATTTCTATGTGGAATAACTGTCCTGCTATGCATAACAAATATTTCTGCCATGAGACTAGCAACACCTTTGCCGTGTTGACTATGTGATACCTTGTTGGGTTTGGTCCTGAGAGAAATAGTTCTGATTTTACTTAAACATGCAGGAGAAGTATAGGTGAGTAAATCTTAACTTCCTGCAGTTCAGTTTTACAAGAGTCTAAGCAGAATACCATTACAAGTTCAATCACTGCAAAAGATCAGGGGATTATTTTACAGCTTGTGAAGAATAGGAATGTTTTCATTATACCACAGTAATAATTAGTATCTCATTAAATCTATAACAAGAAAAGAAATGGTGTAGTGGAAATACTAAAATTCCAAACCAGTTTGGATAATTCTGTGCTGATGACAGACTTACCCATCTTAAAAATATTGTATGTAAAAACAATAAATTTACAGGAAACCTCATTGCCCTCTGCAGCTTCCTGAGGAGAGGACATGGAGAGGGAGGTGCTGAGCTCTTCTCCCTGGGATCCAGGGACAGGACGTGTGGGAATGGTTCAAAGCTGCACCAGGGGAGGTTTAGACTAGACATTAGGAAACATTTCTTCACTGAGAGGGTGGTCCAACCTTGGAACGGGCTTCCTAGACAGGTGGTCAGGTGGTCCTAGACCTGGGACAGGACCCCATACCTATCAGTGTTTAAGAGGCATTTGGACAATGCCCTTAATACCATGCCTTAACATATGGTCAGCCCTGAAGTGATCAGGCAGTTGGACTAGATGATCATTTAGTGGGCATGGTGGCCTTGGATAGACGGTTGGACTTGATAATCTTTGGGGTCTGTTCCAACCATAATGATTCTATGATTTTATGATCGTTCCATTCTCCATCCTCCTATTGAGGTCCCTTCCAACTGAACTAGTCCATTCTATTCTGTTCTGTTGTGTTCTATTCTAGTGTATTCTATTCTATAACTTGTTACATCTTAAAAAGGTTAAACAATTGGAAATCTTTCTAATTTTAGTGGGGACAATGGATCTGATTTGACTGTCTGTACCTCTTGTGTTTTCTTTCTGCAAATAGTAAAGTCAAATTGTGTACCTGTTACGGGAAACTTATTTCTAACCTTACATACGTGAGTATTGACATCAATTTTACTGTCAAAAAGGAAGCAATATTGTACTAAGTCGACACTTACCCTCAAGAATTGTTTTTAGATCATGTAAAACTAAAACCAATCAATGAATAGATTTTTAAAAAATGCAATTTGATATTAGACACTGAATTAAAAAATCAACAGTGGAAAGAAAATGAAACACTAACTCTTAGATGTTGTTAGACAAAGTTCTTCTATGAAATGCAGACAATATGTACAGATTTCACAATTCTGCCTTCAGTAGGCTTAAAAGTAGTGCCTATTTATTGGAATTATGTACCTGTGACAGTAGCAGAATATAGAAATTACCATCTAGTGCGCATATGAGCAGATAATTTTCTCCATGTTGTGTACATTAAAGGTCTCAGTCTCGTAAATGACTAGTGCGTAACTGGAAGTTATGCTTTTGTTGTCATATTGTTACTGCTAAGTGTAGATACATGTATTTTTTTCTTCTATGCTTTGAAACTGCTTTCAGTTAATCTTTAAACTACTGTTAGGGATTTTTCTTTCATTAAGGATAAACAAAAAATACTCAAGAAAAACAGTAGATTCTTTGCTCAGATCAAGGCAATACATATACATTCTAAAAATGAAAAGATGTATCATTTTCTGAAGAGTTGTATCATAAAAGAAAGTTGAAAAAAATAGGGATAAAGGGCAGACGGAAAGCATTCTTGGTAGTGTATCCTTGAGAAAAAGCTAAGTGAGCTGTATGGAGAAGAGTGTGTTGCTAATTACGAAGAAGCCGATTCCTCTTGTTTGATTCTTGCTGCATTTTGAAAAGTCTGCGCATTCTTGCTATGCAAAAGGCTCAGATGCCTGCCTCCGTCATCAATTCATGCCTGTATCAAGATAATACACATGGATAACTACATAGGTCAAAAAAGGAAAGTTGCATAGATAAAGAATATGTTAAAAAATACAAAAATCTCGAAGTTGGATATTAAAACTGATAGAATCCTAAAATGAAAGGATATCCTTGAGTTACCCTTACTTGTCTCCTAGATGCATCTATAGTATGGTATAGTCTTTATGTAGGTATTCAGCATTATTTTTCTTCTCATCCAACACAGGATAGCTGATTGGGGTTCATCATTTTTAGAGTTAATGAAGGTACAGTCTTTGGGTCATTTCCCCATTGTTAGAGAAATGGATGCGTAAACGAAGCTAGGACATGTAGACAGTCAGCTTTGGTTTAAGCACTTAAATACCATCCTCAAGAACTGTTTCGCTTCTCTGACACAGAATTTCAAATGGTAAGTGAATTAAGCCAAACTTTGGCTTGAAATAAATGTTTATAAATGCAATGAAGTCCGTGAGTCCCTTGTTCTGAGCAAATAGTGGTGTGCAGTGATGAACTTTCCCAAATTCATCCCAATAGCTTCTGAAGTTGCTTACAGAAATCAAAGGGGTTATTTTGGGAGGGTTGGTCGGTTTGTTGTCTTTTTCTTCAACATCTGTGTCTCGTTTTTGCATCTCTAAGTTTGGAACAATACCATTTTACCAAAACCAGTGCTTTGAAGATAAAGTCAATAATGTTAACAAATTATTTTTAAAGAAAATTCTGCTTGAAGACCCTTGCCACTAATGTGTAGAGCTTTGTATTTTAGTCTCACCGTGCTGTGGTGGGCCCTGACTGTGCGCCGGAGGACGCAAAAGACTCTGAGTGTCCCCTCTCCTTGGCGAACCCCCAACCACTGCTCTGGAAAACCATTTCCCTCATCATCTCATCTAGTACTGGGACCAAAGGGCTCTTGGTGACATTCCCAAGGGTCTTAGATAACTTGCACCTTTTGGAGGTGCCTTTTTCCTTCCGTCGCCCATAAAGGCAGCATCCTTGGTGAGCCTGAAAGCCCCATACAGAACCTGCCATAACAACACTGCTGGGCTTTGCAGGTTCGTGGCCACGGGAGTAACAGCATGGGAACAACAGGATTAAAAATACTGTCCCACAGACTCTGAGACCCACTTCCATGGCAGTGTGGGGGAAAGGGTGGAGCTGTGAGTGGAAAGCAGGCTGCAAGATTGCAGAGAAAGACCCTTAGCGATACCAGAGGCTGCACTTGTGCTCAGTGCCACACAAGTTCAAATCTGTGCTCTGGTGAGCTGAGGGCGAGGAAATATGTGTCAGTCTGTAAGGGAATGGGAGACACACACTCCTCACCCTTTCTTGAGCTATACAGTCTACAGTGAGAAAAAACATTGCATCTGCTTTTACACCATTTCTTGACATATTTAAAAGGAATGTATACCTTTCCATAGGTGGTGGTCACCTTTCTTCCGCCCTTGCTTTTTCCTCTTTTTTTTTTTTTCCTTAAGAGAGCATATGCTTAATGTACTTAAATTTTCCTGGTAGCCTCCCTCGCTCCTGAGAGCAGATGCATCTTATTTTTATCTGAAAACACAGAGTACTTTTTTCTTGAAAGAGTACATGCAAGCTAGGAAGATCTGTGGTAAAGGATGACTTCTCCATTATTATACGATTTGTTCAGTTTTTTATTTACATCTGACAGTGTTTCAAAACAGTACCACAAGACAGAAATCGCGCTGCAGGAGGATTGCTTTCTGGTTTTTTACAAATGCATTTGAGGTATTGTCTGCTTCAAAATGCTTACCGTCTCAATATAGAAGAAAAGCAGGGAATAAGGCAAAGAAGAGAAGCAGAGAAAGGTAACGTGACCTCCCAGGCAGGCAGAGAGCTGAAGTCTGGTTCCAAGTGCAATAGATAATCCTGCCTCTGTTATTTTTTGTGATGTCTTCTTAAAGCCTGTAAAACACTTTGATGTTTTTTTGTTGGCATCAAATATTATTCAGGAAAGGATATAACAAAAGAGACATTGAATTTCAGTGAGACTGGGTATCAGCCCGTTGCTGGTGACTGAAAATTATGAATGTCGGAGAGCTATTCAGTAGCTGTCGGCTTCTGTCCAGCTGCCAATTAACACCATTGGTGGCAGCCTCAGTGTAGGTGAAGAGGTAACAGATTCGAAGAAAGCAGCACTTACTTCTTCATGATCATTATTTTTAATCAAATCAAGAGCAGCATGAGATGGCTGGAATTATTGTACCCTTGGTGCATTAAATTAAGGAAAGATACTGCATTCAGGTGAACTCTGTTTTAATCTCTTAAAACCCAACTCTAATTTTCAGGACTTAGTCTCAACAAAAGTAACTACTTTATTTTTTTTTTCCAGGTTGAGCACCTCCTTCAAAATTATTTTGTTCTCACATCTCCTCCCTTCTAAGCTATCTCCTGTTCCCCTCAAGCTATCACCCAAAGTATTTTGGATGCTTGAAATCTTATTTGTAACAGTGATTCAGATTTGGCGTTAAGAAGAGTTATTTAGGAGTTTCAGTTATTTAGTACAAGAAGTGTTTATTTCAAGAGTAACTAGGTTGATACGTACCTATTCCAAATGACACAGGGAATGCATGTGAAGAATGGATAGAGTAGATCATATTATCAAGGGCTGTGTGTTTTTTTAAAAAATTGCACTTGGGCAAAAAAATTATGAGACTGCATGTCAAACTAAAGCCTGATCAAAACTGTAGATGTTCCCTAAAGAAAAATAGTGGTTTAGGATATCGAAATTGGATCTTACTGGAAGGTTCTCTAGAGCAGATGCTTGTGCTTTTCTCAGCTAGTTAGAAAAAAAGAGGTAGATGTGTTCCTCTGCAAGAAGATATGGTTTCATTTAGTTTGATAGTTCATCCCTAAGCCATTATCCAGAAACATCCCTTCTTCAGCCACCTGACTCAGGAAGGTCTTTTGGATCCCAAAGGAAGGAACATGACGTATTATATTGTCTTTGGCGAGGTCACATGTTTTTATTCACACTGTTGTTGGTGCTCAGCTGACAGATTTTGTAATAAATATGCTGAAGCGAAACTTTCCTGAAGCCAAGAGTACGAACCCATGGGAGTGATGGAGTCATCCTACACACCCGCAGATTTCCAGATGATTTTTACTTTGATCCTGGCTTCCTTTTAATTTTTTATTTATGATGTTTGTATTTGATACTAATCATTAAAAGATTAAGTTTTATCATTTTATAACCTGTAACAAAAATCAAGAGTTAGTAAGAGAAACAGATTTGGTCAGACTGAATAGTTTAACCCTCTTAAAGACTAAAAACTTAAATGACAAATGAAGAAACATCCTCAGAGTTGGTACTCCGTTCACACAGACTGATTTGAGAATCCTAGTCTTTCCAATTAGGCAAAACAGTTCAAAAGAGGGATTTTCATTAAATCTTACGTACGTGTAGATGCTCTCTCAGTTAGATACTAAACGAAATTAACAGCCAAGATCATAGATATCAGCTGTACTCTGGTGAAGTGCAGAGGAAAAAACAGGAGGCACCCACATTCTAAGGCTACAAAAAAAAAATACTCATGGATTCCAGGGAATTGTATTTTGAAGGAAGGCTCCTGTCTTCTGAGATATCAGGCATGGCTGCAATGTCTATGTGTCTGCAGCACCTCTCTGCTTGGTAGCGTAGACATAGCTGACCTCAGATTGAGGTAGAGGTGCCCAGTTCTAGGCCCTGCACTTCAAGAAAGACCTTGAGGTGCTGGAGCGAGTCCAGAGAAGGGCAACGAAGGTGGTGAAGGGCCTGGAGCACAAGTCTGATGGGGAGCGGCTGAGGGAGCTGGGGGTGTTTGGTCTGGAGAAGGGGAGGCCGAGGGGAGATCTGATCGCTCTCTACAATGACCTGAAGGGAGGGTGTAGCCAGGTGGGGGTCAGCCTCTTCTCCCAGGCAACTGGTGATAGGACAAGAGGGCATTGTCTGAAACTGCACCAGGGGAAGTTCAGGATAGAAATGAGGAGGCATTTCTTCCCAGAAAGGGTCGTTAGGCATTGGAATGGGCTGTCCAGGGAAGTGGTGGAGTCACCATCCCTGGAGGTGTTTAAGAAAAGACTGGACGTGGCACTTAGTTATTGACACGGTGGTGTTAGGGCTAAGGTTGGACTCAATGATCCCAGAGGTCTCTTCCAACCAAATCAATTCTCTGTGTATGTGTGTGTGTGAGGTGCTATCATAGTGGCCACTCCATGGATATCAGCGTGGACTGAGCGTGTGTGGGGTTTACAGTCCCTGCTGAGCTCCACACTGCTGGGGTTACATTGCATCACTACCACAGGCATCAGCGACTTACAGGGACTCAGGTATTGGTGGCTGCTGGAATGGGATGTAAACCTGACCTGAAGGTGATCCTTTCTGCTGATGTTGCTGATCTGTTGATGAGGTGGAAGCTCTGTATGAGTCTGTCAAGCCTTGTTCTGAGCAGCAGAGAGATACTCTTCTTGTATCTGCATAACTTCTTGACATAAACTCTAGAAAAGGTTGAATGTAAAAAGGACAGTTTAGCACCAGTTAAAAGGAATGCAGTACTGCTTATTTGGGATTTTTCTCAATCAGATGCATGTTAAGGTAGAACCTACAAAGCCTTGTCTTCACTGGGGAAGCATAATGAGGGCCCTTGCTTAATCATAGAATCATAGAATCATTATGGTTGGAAGAGACCTCAAAGATCATCAAGTCCAACTGTATACTCAATGCCACCGTGCCCACTAAACCCACTAAACCATGTCTTGAAGCGCCGCATCTGAACGTTTTTTGAACATGTGGTGCTCTGGACAAACTGTCTTTTGGAATGAAGACAAGTATGATGAGATGTATACAAGTAGAATACAAAAGCAGAAGGAACAAAAAGGCAAGATATGGTTTGTTCCCTAGCTACTTTGTAACTACATAATCTTATTGAGACAAAATTGTTGTTTTGGAAAGGACAGTGACAAACTACAGGGGTAATTGAGATAAGGTCAAGTAGTGATTTTGCATAACCATTTTCTAGCTAACAGTTGCCAAATATGATCTGCACATGTTGTTGTGACGTCTGTAAATAATTTTTTAGTTTAGCCTGTCCTAGTCATGAGTAAGTTGTGGCTGTGGAACAGCCTGCACCATTCCTTTCCCTCAGTCTCCTCTTTCCTCTTCATACACACTCTTGTGTTTGGCAAACTACTTTTGTAAACACACAGAGTCATCTCTACGTGTTTTACAGAGTACAAGATGCTAACACATCAACAGGTAATTTTATAGGAGAGTATGATTTTAGTACAGTGCAGTGGCATTAGCAGCTTCTCAGACTAGCATTTGATACTTTAATTTAGCTTTTCTCACTTTCTGTTTTTATTACTTAATAAAAAGATGCCCTATCAAAATTTATTTATTGGAATGCCATCAAAGTACTTTTTATTTACAGCATTTTCACTAGTTTATAAACATCATCATATGAAAACCTATTTTACATTTATCTGAGTAGATGATGGTATCCAGCTTCAGTGTTCTACTTTGTGGGGTTTTCTACCTTCATGTGTGTGCCAGGTGCTGGAAAAACAAATACAAAGGCAGGTTATGCATCCTCAGCAAGAGAGGACAGTAAGGAAAGGAGTTCACCGCTAGGCAGTTGCATACATCTGCTCAGAGCAGCCACAATAATTTTGTTATTGTTTTACCTTTTTAATACATATTTCACCTGTGAAATTTTGAACAAATAAATCTTTTTCATGAGACGATGGGAGGATGCTGTGTGTTAAGCTGAAGTCTCTGACCCCTGCCTTTTTATGAATAAAAAGTGACAAGAAACCTTTTGCCTCACTCAATAACATGATTAATCACAACAGTGATTTACCAGTTTCATATGTCTTTATCTACATCAAGGTTCCCTGTAGGAACATGTGCTGTATCAGTCAGTGAGAAATGCAGTGCAGATACTGGACAGGAATGCAGTTTCCAACCAGAATGCATTCCACCTAGAAGTGGATTTTAGGGCAGTTTAGACTGTATTGCTGTACTTACCAGGAATTCAGTATCACTAAATATATATTTTGTTCATATATTTGTTGCCATGTTACCTGGTCATGAGCAGTCTATGTAAAAATGGTGTTGTGACTGTAAATGGAGTTCAGGAAGGGGATCATAATCAGTCCAGTCTCTTCCTGCTACACAGCACCGAATATCACTCTATTTGCAAATTCAGTATAATGACTCACAAGGAACTAGAGTCAGAGATGGAATCGCCAGCAAGCCATAACAAGAAAATTAAAAAAGAGGGCCCCTGGCGTGGACTGGGGAATTATTAGGAATTACCATTTCTTCCCTGTTGTGATATCTGGCTTAAGCATTACAATAATAATATCAGTAGTAATAGTACTGTATATCTCCAGGTATGTAGAGCATCCAGAAGACAGACAACATGATGTGCACAGAGAGTTCATTCTGCCAGAACTTAAAGCCTTAGTAGGCAACTGGTAGAGACAACATGACTTGTCTAATCTTGTGCAGATGCATATAGAAAACTGGGAATAGAACCAACGTCACCCAAGTCCCTGTTCAGGTTGACTCTGATGTAGACTAGGTATGGCCTTCAGTCATCAGAGATTATTTAATGGTTTTGTGCTTCGAATAAAATCCACCAGAATTGGTAGGTGGAAAGAATTTTGATGATTTTGTTTCACCTCTAGCGCATCCTAAACCTCTAGGTGAAGGAGTTTGGATTCATCTTGCCTAGCTTTAGAAGTCTACACTGCAGTGGATCCTCCTAGTACATTGTTCATCAGATCTGTTTTAGATGGTTGCTTGGGAATAATACAAGTTGTGCTAGACAGTGATTTGGTTAAAATAAAGTCTAGAAAACTACTTCGGATGTAGAAGCCAAGCTAATACAATAGATACCTAAAGACTGATAAAAGGAATCTCATCCCCAGTGCTCATTGTCATCTGTAGAGTTTTCTAAACAGCTCTCCGCAGGGAGTCCTTGTATGTTCACAACAATCCTGGTATGCATTTTAGGTACTTTGCGCCTTTGTGTTTTGGGTATGGATAAGGAGGTGAGCAAACCCCACTTAAATCTCCTGAGGGCCTTGTTCCATTAATTGTGCTCTTGATTTCACATATTACAGATGGCCAAGACAAGCAGAACTGTCATAGTTTTCCTTTTTAAAAAGTGCTGTTGGGGAGAGCATTGGAGCTTAGCTTAAATGCTCTGGATACTCTGGTGGTGGCAAGTAAGTAATTTTTAGGGTTTATAATACTTTGTTTTTTCATCTCAAATAGATACTCATCAATGTGGTACATGTGGGAAATACATCAAGAGTCAAATACACCATTGCATCTGTTTGTCTGGTTCCACTTGGTAGCCTCAAGTCTTTGTCTTCAGGACAGAATAATTTCAATAGTAAGAAAAACTATTGTTGAAAGTTAGGGAGAAGGAGTCGATCTATAAGGAACCTAGTGCTAGTGCTACAGGATTTATTAAAGTGTATCTGTTATCTTAAATTTTCTCATAAGACCTAAGAAAATCTCCTTGATTTAAAGAGAAGGCAGAGCACTGGTCTTGTTATTCAGCAGTCTTGAGGACGAGCTCCATGTGAATAGTAGTAGTTTAGTATTAGTTTCTAAATAATACTGTATTGGTTTGTAAGAAACCTTTTAAAATTTTAGAAATTTGAGATTCCAAAAAGCTCATTTTTAATGTCCTCATCTTGCCCTTTTCCTAAATGATTTCAGAAGTATTGGTAATAAATTTTAATTTAGTAATTATTGACCAGACCTGTGGGGTGTTTTGCTGAATACTATATGAACTCCAGTGAATGTGTCCATATGCATGTGCTTTCCCTGACACACTTTGTACAACGTTGGAATCAGTGCTGGTATGTGCAAATCATTGTTCTCTGTACAAAGAGAATTCGAAGCCTAGATGAATGGTTTTCTAGAAAAGCAGCCTATTTAAATCCAATTAGTATGTCTTATTGTTCCTATGGTTCTACAAATATATTGCATCTTTACCTTGAACAGTGCCTTGCACAAAGTGATGTTGAGATTTGATCACTCATAGCAGCTAAGTATGATCAAGTGATCATTATTTATCATGCAGTACAATGTACTTATTGATGTGTGTGGTGCGGTAGGTATACATGTTTCTTCCTTATAATGTGCGAGGCCGGTATTAGCCAGTGAGAACAATGTCTTATGTAGAAAGTAAGAAAAATCTATTAAAAATGCCTACTGTATTATCCAGAGGAATTAGCATTTGCTAGATTGCCAGTCAGCCAAGGTTTTACAAGAGTTATTGTCATTTTGATTTTCGGGTGAGTCATGTGGTATATTGCCCCCAAAGGCACCTCGTTATGATTCAGTGCACAGCACATAAAATTGCTTGGGCTTTCGGGGCTCCATGGAAAGCGAGTGGGGGTTGCGGTGGCTCAGCGTTGTGAAGCAGCAGCATTATGCTTAATTGACACCTTTGATGTAGCCCTAAGACAGCACCTGCACCTCCCACTGCTGCTCTGAAGACGTCAGCCTTACGCAGAAAAGGCTTCTGCTTATGAATCCTGCATCGCGTTCAGCTCACTCTGTGAGCAGCCCCGGCTATCCTTAACTAATCCCATTGCTTCTCAGTTTGGCTACAGCTTGGCTTAGTACAGAGCAGGAATTTTGCTGCTTGCTATTGTCAGGTTAAACAGTAAGATTTTGTCCATGTTAGAACTCATAGAAGGTAAGTCAAATGCCTTGTTGATATCCTAGTATGTAAATATTCTCCTAAGATTCAGAATCTGGGAATCTGATTGTCAATTCTTTTTTTCCTGGTGCTGACAAATGTGGACTGTGATATAAGTTGCTTATTTAAGAATATTTACATAGATATGTTATACACGCTTTGTAGTGTTTCTATCAGTGCTTCACCGTGAACATTATTGATAGCTTCTCGTGTGATTACTTTGTAGTAGAATTCTGTCCTCTGCTGGTATTGTTTTGTTAATTTAATGGATGCATGCAAAAGATGCTTCTAAGATGATAGGCACTGACATACACGAAGGAACTTTCTTATTGAGAAAGTGATGCTGTGCTGTAAGTCAGACTTATGTCCAATTTCTTTGCCTCTGGAAAGCACTTCTGGGTTAAGTCTGATGTTTGGGTCAGATAGTATTGCAAAAATCTCTTCAAATGAATGAGTGAGGAACAGCAAGCAGCGGATTTGTTCTTGCAAGCAACACTGCTTTTTATTTTTAGTGGGTAACACTTCAAGCCACAACTAAGTGGAATGAAAAAGCTTACATATAGCAAGTGTCTGGTAAGGTTAAGAAAGCACCTTGCTCCCCATCACTTTCAGGCACAGGAATGCTACAGTTTAAGGAAACATCATCATGTTCTCTGCCATTGACTGAACAATCTTTTCAGGTTTGTTGATTATTTGCTTGCACCTTGTATAAAAATTGCCTTCATGACCCAAAACTCTGAGGAAACAGTCCTTTTGTGAATTACCTGATTTAATGTTTAAAACATTAAGCAAAAGCAAATTAATCTATTCAACAAAATGAAAAGAAATATGTTGATTTAACTCATTTTTTTAGCTTTTGATAGTGCCTTGTGTTTATTTTTCCAATTTATTGTCCTTCCTTTTAGTGAATGGCACCCCTGGCAGCCAGCTTTCTACTCCCCGCTCTGGGAAGTCTCCAAGCCCATCTCCCACCAGCCCAGGAAGCTTACGGAAACAGAGGGTAAGGAAATAAGGAAACTGATTTCTGAGCATGGCTGGGGAGAATCCGGCATAGCCATTATCCGATAGACCTTCTCCCCACTGATTCCTTGTGTGTAGAGTCAGAGGGTGGAAGAGCCTGGCTACGGTCCTTGTTGTGTTTGTGCAACACTCTGAAGTGGAATACAACTGTTCTGTGTCTGTCAAAATGCTAAGTATGCTGGAATTGGTTTATCCATCAGGGGAAAAACAGGTGTATCTTTCTCCTTTTTTACGAAAGTTTTGGTTTAGTTTCTTTTTCCAAACGTTTCACAACTGGAAGGAAATGTTCATGTTGTCAAAGACATTTTTTTTGTTCTTAATTTACCATGGGCATTATGTCACTTGCAAAACCTACAAACAGCTTTGATTTTGAAGCAAGGTGAAAGAATGCGCTGTGGAATTTAGCTGTGGATTAGCTGTGATATCATAGCCTTATGTCGTGAAGCTACTGTCAGTACCAAGGCAGCATGAGACTTCTCAGTCACTTTTCTGGACCAGAGTTGTTAGTAGCTGTAGGTCTCCCCTAGTTATTGTATGCAGAGGAATCTGAGCATCCAGAATTGAGGTAGTACCTATGTCACTGCTGTAACCCTCTGACAAAATGTTACTCATTCAACCCAAAGGCTCCTCATGCTGATTTAATTAATTGTATCTGTTCAAAAGCAATGGGACAGATGTCTCTGTGTCTTCTGCTGTTTTCTAAACTGTGATCAGTTCTCAATGAAAGCTTCCCTAAGGCAGTACTCTGTATCTCAGGCTTGTTTATAAAAACAGTTTGAACACATGCTTTTTCTGCCTTTTCCATTTTTAAATAAAGACATAATTTGTGTCTCTCAAAGTAAGGGGATTATGTACAAAATTGTCAGTGCTTGATTTTAGGGGCTGGTGGAGACCTGATGCCCCAGATATCCAGATCAGGAACAGCTGTAGCATGGCACGACTCCCTTCTAGCCTGTGTACCCTTCTTCATGTCCGGTGGATACCAGGGAGCTGAGGAATTGTGCATGCCCAAGTCTTACCTCAGGCTGGGGTACAGCCATGGGTTTCTGCTGTGACTTGTTTATAGATGTGGAAGCCGACTGTGATCTTGCGGTATAGAGATAGCCAGTGAGCGGCAGCTTGAAGCCTCAGGGTAGTGTCATGGTTTTCATCATCTGGTACATAGAGAGTAAAGATGCAAGTTTCAGCTGGGTAAGCTGGTACCTAAATCTCCTTGAATGCAATATCTTCCACACCTGTTTGTTCTTACCCTGAAAGCTTATTAATGAATCATTAGTAAGTCACTGAAGAGGGAACAAAGAGTCTTCCAAATGAATTATACATTGATGACGTAAGGGTGTCTGTTTAGATGGATGATATCAGTACACGGTGGATTTTCATTTGCTGTAAGGCTGTCTCTTTTCATTGGTAACTTTCCTAAACTTCCTTCCCCACCACTGACGTTTCTCTCCCCACAGTGAAGAAATGTTTTTCTGTTAACATTTGTGGGTGGGTGAGTGGGAACCATGTGGTCAGCACCATTAGACACAAGGGGGTTTTGGCCACAGGGTTTCTGACTTCCAAATGTGAAGAGGAGAGCAGATGGGCTGCTTTTTATCCAGGTTCCCTATGTGGAAGTGTAACAGGATCACCGAGTGGCAGTGTTATGGATGCCAAGGGCTGTGTAGTGGTAACATTTTCACATTGCTACCTGTACAGAAAATAAGTACTAAAATAAACTACAGGAGAGATAAGACATTGTTACAGAGTTGAATTCTCTTCTCAGATATTCATATCTGGTCCCCTTGACCTTGGCAGGGGACCTTTTGTGCTTGTCTGGCTTTATTTTAAACAGTTGTGGATTTTTTTTTGCCTGACAAAACATGGAATACATTCATGTAAAAGTAGATGGCAATCATGTAAAAATGCATTGCAATAATATTATTTAGGTTACAAAAACAACTACTCAGAAGTTCAGGGATGGAAACTTTACACTTGCTCTGAGAATTTATTTCAGCTCCTTTCATGTTTAACTTGTGAAGTGAATGAGCTAGAAGTTCAGTGTGAAAACAGATGATTGTGTCGTTAAAGGTTATATATAATGTGTATTCCAATGGCTAAATTAGTTCTATGAACAGCCATTAAACAGTGCTTACTAATCATAATTTTCTTGTTAGCTGTATAAATGTTGTTCTGTTTTGTTTTAGTACCATCTTTTGTATGTTGCCATTTAAATTTTATTTAGAGGACAGCTTATTTTATGTACCATATTGTCATAAACCAAATTTGAACCCAAAGCATTTTACTTTGTCTTCAGTGCCTTCAGCTACAGGGCTCACAAGCCAGCTGCAGGTGGAGGTTTATTCCCTAGGAAGCTGTTGAATTGTTGGTATCATGTGATAGACCTACAAGAGAGAAGAGGAGACCAGTTTCAGTGCCCACCTTGTCCCCAAATGTTGAGAAGTGTTTTTTCCCAAAGAAGAGCTTTGGCTGCTAGAGCCATGGTTTGGGGGTTGAAGGTGATGGCTGGGTTTCTGACTGGTCTGGGTTTCTCTCTTTACGTGGAGTTTTAGGGAGCTACTTCTGTAGAACCAAAATAAGATGCTGGTTCCTGGGAATGCCAGCTCAGCTGTGTAATTCGTTTTTTCTCAGCCCCTCTTTCTATGCAGTGAGAGTTAGAGCAGTGCCTTTTCTCTCATGCCGTCCCATACATGGGATGCCAGTGGTACGTCCTGGGTCTGGAAGGTGATAGGGAACATTGACTCTCGCATAGCCTGATTCCCCTCGACGTAACTGAGCAATCAGCTCTTCAGCATCCCCATCTGAGTGCTATGAGGGAATTGTAGGCTTGGTACATCAAAATGCTGAGGGATCTGGGCAGGCTGCCAATATTTTTCCCGGGAAGTACAGGTAAAAGGAAGTCATGGTTTTAAATTCAGAGGCAGAAAACCAAGGTAATTCCACAAACTGAGGGATTTCTCTCTGTGAATAGTAAAGACCTGTAAAAATAGTAGAAATGGTAGCATTTTCCAAAGAAATTATTCCTTCTCATTATGAAGTGCATTAGGCAACTTAAAATAAGGATCAATCATCTTACTGACATTTCATCAATCACCTTTCTAAAAAAATGAATTCTGGCCTTTGATTGGAGTCTTTCCATTGATGTAAATAAAGCCAAAAATGCTGCTGTGGTACGTACTCATGAAAACAGTACTCTTGTAACCCTACAAATAAAATTTTGTACCCTCAAAAGCCAGAACATAAAAAGATAAAATTTTATCCTTTCTACTTGTGAGTGGGTTGTTTCCAGAAATTCAGAAATCAGTGAAAGTTATGTTTTTGTAATCTTGGGTGAAATTCAGTCTATATTTCAGGAAAGTTAAGATTTGAAAGACTAATTTCATGGGTGTAATGCAATGGCTTGAAAGTGAACTAAGAACCATTTGTCAGCTATCTGAGCTATCAACCAGTTATCAGCTGCTGAGTATTTTAACTTGCAAACTGTGTACTTTGGTTATGCTTTCTTGTAGTTCAAGTCTTTCTTTATATTTATTCTTAAATAGGAAATTAAGATTCTTGGTTTTAAATTATTATGTACTTAATTGCATATTTCCACAGGGGATTAAAACATCTGAAATTCAGATTTATAGCAGTTGAAGTAGAGAGTTATTGTGTTACACATCCATGTAATTCCTACCACAACAGAGTACAGTTAATGATGCACTCAGAAAAGGTGACATGGCAGTCATAAGAATAAATATATGTAATAGCAACCCCCACATTATATTTAACTAGCCTTTATGATAGGTTATGAGCTTATTTTCCCACTGTCTTGTAATCAGTCATTACTTCCATTAAGGTGGACACATTCTATACTTTATACCTGTTTTTCTGTTGCTTGCCTTATTTTGAATGTTTTTTCTACTTCCCTAGAGACTACAACCCATAGAACAATAAAAAGTAAGATTTAAGGTATCTCTTGACTAATCAGACAAAGAAGTTGAATTCTGTGCATATAAGGATTTTTTTGACGTGTATGTGGCCAAGAAGTCCTATTCATTTGGGAAGTTTTGTCTTTTTATTAATATATGCAAAATAATAAATTTCAGAAATACAGCTCTTTGGCTAATTATAGGCAAGAAAAATTCTGACAGAAAGTAAAAATTTAAAAAAGTTTCAGGTATTTAAAAGTGTATGAAAAAGCAGAGAATATGATCCTGAAATCTTGTGCATGATTTTGCTTTAAAACAAGCATAGCGTTATTAAAATAAACACTTTTACTATTCCCTGAATAGTAAAAGTCAATTCTGACAAATACCTTCTTTGTAAATTCTGAATGCATATTTTTTGTATTCGGAGGAGTGAGCAGTCACCTGGAAGATACTATTCAAAAGTTTGGGTTGTTACCCTCCCTAGCAAATTCTGTAGTGTATATTACAGATTCCCAAACTGTATATGCTCAAAAGAAATTGTAACAATTCACTAACTAGTTAGTATTCAGAATGAGATGGTCTTTCTGTTTAAAATTCTTCTTTTGTCTGGATTGTTTACAAGAAAATAGAAATGTATTTAAGATCCGATTTTCACTCTACCAGTCTAACGTGCCTGCTGCTGTATGTACACATGCCCATTGGCAGAGTACATGCCGAATAAGCATTCTAGGGAATGAAAAACCCCTTTGAGGGACTTAAATCCCCTTTATATCATGCCTGCAAGTAAAACACAAACCTGCATAGATTACTGAGATCCTTGTAAATTTGAAATTTGTAGAGCATTCATTTTAGGTAGTCCTCGTTTTATAGTATAGCTTTTAGATTTGTTTATTTTTTTGTCTCAGTTATCTTCCTGTGATTAAAACAACCAAAAACCCTCAAACCAAAGTCAACCCTAAAACTGGCTTCATCAGCCTTCCCATTCTCATGTGTTCTTGTATTTTGTCTTGTAGTTGTTTTGTTGTATTTTGTAAATATGTTTTATACTTAAAGGATCCCCCAAAACACCTTAAAGGTACCAGAGCTTGGCTATGAGGTGTGCTGGGCACCTGCCTACTCGGTACCCATCTAAACCATCAGTTATGCTTAATTCACCTTAAAAAACATAGTACTCTCTTCTCTACTGCTGCTCTTTGCTACACTTTCTCTTTCGTTCAGTGCTATTGTGTATCTTGGCAAGGCTTGGTGTGCTGTGTAGGTTGGATAGGGCAATGTATCATCCCCTAACACCTCTGGCATTAGAGGATTATCTGATCCATCAGAGGATGCTCGGAGTGGGTGTTGGAAAAAAAGAAGTGGATCCGTACACTCAGACTGTCCCTCTGCTCTCATGAGTTGGTTGCTTGGCTACTGTCAGAAAGAGCCGGTGATGGGGGGGATTTTACATGCTGTCTTTTTACACGTACACACAGCCACAGACAAACTGTGGCAAAGAGATACCATTGTCAGTGCAATATCGGTAACGGCAATATTCAGTGTCAGCCTTCTGGCACTCAGATGTTGCTGGATCCATGCTGTATCAGCAGTGAGTGGCAAGTTTTGATTACCTTATATAAGGTAAGCACTTACTTTCCTACTGCTGTTTGTGAAACAGCAAAAAGGGAAATATATTCCCTTTAAGGTTAAATTCATATTGCCAAGTTTCCAAACATTTAGGAGACTCTCCAGGACAGGCAAATATTGTTTTAATAGTGTTTAATAGGAAAGAGTCAAAGAAAAAAATAATTGCCTCTTAGAATATGTTGTACATTGAAACTCCAGCTTTATTGACTAACTATCTATTTGTTGATTAAAAAATAATTGTATGACATTAAGCCAAAAATCTGGGTATATAGACTATGTGTATTTTATGTTAAACAATATCTTCTGGTCCACAGTAACAAAAAGAATATAAGACAGTTGCAGTGCAACGAATCAAACACAATAAACAAATCTATACTGCACTTCATCTTACAGGACCTGTATCGCCCACTCTCTTCGGATGATATGGATTCAGTAGGAGACTCAGTGTAAAAGAGAAAATGGAACAATGTTTATGGTTTGTTATTTGGTGAAGATTTAACATTTTTAAAGAGAATAGCTGCTAATTTACAGTAATAGTGAATCGCACAAAAGAGTTTTGCATATTTAATATTAAAAACATGGGGCCAAATTAATTCTAGTGTGTGGGGGTATTTTTGGCTTTACCACTGCATTTTAATGCAAGAATTTGTAATGAATGAGCCATTGAATATGTCCATCCAATACAAAACGGCATTGTGCACACTTTAAGGAACAAAGATTGGATAAGGTGAATATAACGCACAAACCCATAGTGGGCACATTTATGAATAGCACTCTTTTTATCAACTAAGGTACTGATTATAGGTTCTGTTTTTACCATGAGTATCTCTATTCATTTGGGTATGAACAGTTAATGAGTACTTTGCTTTTACCAATGAATAGGTAAAATGCAGAAAAGAAAAAACCTGCCATATTAAACTGCTTGCACCACGCTGTCTGATCCCGACACGCACATTTGGAACGCTCTAAGTTTAGTCTTTTTACCTAAATGAAAAGAAAACGAAGAAATCGCATGTGGTCGAAAAGTAAATGCTTTCAAAGCGGTGTTCAAGTTCTCTTCACTGCCTTACCATCTGATAACTGTAAACAGAAGGGTGTTCACAGGCAACGTGAATGTTTTACCTGGCAAGAGCTGTTAATACTGATCATCCGTGTGTTGCAAGTAAATATGGACAGATTTCTAAATGAGGAAATATGGGGGCATGCTGGCTAGCAGCGTCATCTGACACACATCTGATGGCACCTTTTGGAAAAACACATTTTGCCTGAGAAACTAGTGATTATTTTCACTTATGTTAAGGACAGGAACATCATTTTTTATTTACTGCAATAAGACATTTTATGCATTTTTAAAATGAAAGCCTACAGAATTGATGGTACTGTAAATCATCCTCCTATTGACCTAATTTCTCTGTTTTCATTATTTCTAGAGGTGGTGATTTTGTACAGCATGAATATGCAAAACTCCTTTAGTGTTAAAGTAGGTCATGCATTATAACCAGTTGCTTAACAAATATCTACTAATTTTATTTGTTTTCTGCTGCTTTATTGTGAGAATCTTAGTCTGATTTACATAATAGCAATATTTTCCATCATATGTGCATATTGCTTTAAAACTTATCTGTTGTATTTAAGCCCATAGTTTAGTGATCACACACTTTTACTGTCTTACACCTTTCCTTTCAGTATCTCAAATACTAATGATTTCAGAATTAGAAATTCGTGTGATTCCGATCTTCAACAAAAATCTATAGAGATTATATTTTTGAGCTACTTAGGAATGATTTAATATATTTTGAAATCAGGAAAATTTACTTAATAGCAGAAAATGTTAAGCTGCCACATGCCAACTTTTAAATGTAGTGAAATAATTCCTTTACACTGATTTGTCCATTATAAAATTCAGCACCTGGAAAATGTTGGCATGTGATGTTATGGCTTCACTGTATCAATATTGTTTTCTTTACGGAGGATATTTGCAAAAAGAAGTAAAAGGGCAGCAGAATACAAAACTTACCTTCTCTGTTTTCAGTACTTGGTTCCAGTATCACCTGGAGAAAAAGTCATTGATGTGGCAGGTTTGCTGAAGCAGTTAGGTTATTCCCTGTTGAAATGCATGTTTTGCCATTCCTGTTTTTAGATCTAAAACTGTTCCCAGCAATAGGGACAGTCCCCCCCCACCCCATACCCCAAGCCTGAGGCTGTCCCGTTCTACTGAAAAAGTTCGCAGCTCTGAAGTTACTTGCATTTTTGCCTGTTATGAGGGAATGTCTTTGTAAAATGTATTACTTAATCCCAAGAAATGCTTATTATGTAAAGGTGCATTGGGATCAGTTTCCAAAAATTCAGGCAACTCCACCAGACTGAACAAAGTATTTACTGACGTTTTGAAAATTGCTTCTTCCTGTAAAGAAAATAAATTCCAGGAATTTTATTTTTCTTCCCCTCTCCCATACAGGCTACTGCTGCTTAAAGCAGTTTATTAAGAATGTTTATTCTGCAGAGGGAGCACAGATTGCCAGCAAACCTGAATCCCACAGCTTTGCTTAGCTGTGGAAAAGAAAAATGGACCTTATATCACTAATTGTTATCATAGCAAACTCCCCATCAAGACTGTTTCAAAAAATATTCTAGTTCATAACATTTAATCATTTCAACATATGACTTGTATTAAGGGGCTATTCAGGGGCAATATGTATAATTAATACTTCATTTAAGGAACGAAAGTCCCTTAGAGATTGAAAAGGTACACTGTTTATAGACTTTGAGATCCCGTTTGTCTGGAATGTAATTCCCATTATACATAAGCAGAAATGAAACGTTTCTTTTGAACAAGACCAGAAGGTTTCAGTTTATGGGTGAAACTGAAATTGTGTTTCTTGATGCTGTAGTTCTGCTTGCAACAGCACAGGTTTTAGTTTGTCCCTAGATTTCATCGTCTTCATGAAATAATGGAATAGCTTAAGCAACTTTATAGTGTTTGAACCTCTTATAGTTCTCTGTATGCTGCATTATTTGTGCCTACTTTAAGGTGATGATGATGTAGCTAGAGTCTTGTATAGATTGTGAATGCTTTCTTCCCCTTGAGCTTTATGAATACCTGTGATTATTTCCCTAATGCTTTCTGCATCTTTCTGGGGTTTTTTTAATCTATTTTCTTCTTTTATGCAACAAACAGTTCACATGTGAAGCACAGAATGTGTATGTTTATATTTCTACACACATACGCGCACACATAGACATAGATTAGTGGCTTTGAAACTCATGCACAGTTATGTCACATTGGTGACTTTAAACAAATATGGGGGGAAAATGCATTAGTGGGAGGATGTTCATCTGGTGGGATTCACTATAGCTCTGTTAAAGTCAGTGGAGCTGCACCAACCTGTACTTGCTGAGCAGCAACCCCGAGGAAATCTGTAAAATTTTAAGAGATCTCCTGTACAAACAAGGGCTAAGTTCTGCTCAGTTTGAAGTTAGTGGCAAAACCACGGTTGACTCTGAGGTGGGAAGGATAGGACCTTACGCACAAATATATATATATATATGCAGACAAAACATTAATCATAAATTTGAAGTGGTATTATTTTGACATGTTCGGACTTATGTCTCCTCTTGAACTGCACTGTTCTGCAGTGCACGAAGTCACGCAATATTAGACGTTCTTTTGTTGAAATCAGTAAAATCTTTACCATTCATTATCCAATGTGAAAATTGCTTTTCAATTTGTAAAATAATTCAGCGACAGCACATTATATTTAGTTATTTTTCTCTTTAAACCGTTTTCACAGGGCATATATGGCTGTAAAATGAAAATTTTGGGGCATTAATATTGTGGCTATAAATGTATATTGTAAGAAAGGAGACATAATGTTAAACAGCCTTGAGGAACACCTGGGTTGAGATTGTGTGGCGTAACAATGGAAATAAATAATAGTGTTTGCTTTTACAGTTTTATACTTCACACTGTGATGTGAACTTTATATAGCGCAGTACGTTACAAAAAATCTCCTCCAACTCTAAATATGAAAATGAATTAACAGTAATATAGAAAAGAACCTCCTATCAACCCAAGCTTACTCTTTTGTCAAAAGTAGTAAAGAAATGAACAAACAGAAAATCTTCATGGTGCTAAATTACCTCATCACTTGATGAATACTTAGATTAATGTTGTCTGTGCTGTTCCTTGTATCCAATTAATGGCATACGACCGAATGCGAGATTATTTTTTACTTAATCTTCACTTTCAGTTTATCTGTTAGTGACGGGATGAGAACTTGTGACTATGAGTGATCAATAGAAAAATAACCTTACGTCACGCAACCAGCCCGTAGCTTTACGTGCAGAGCAAATCGAGCAAGTGGTTGTCGCAGTCTTTGGAAATGGATGCGCTACCCCCCCCCCAAGGAAAGCCCTCCGTTCAGAAAGCAGGGCTTGCCGAGCGGAGCAGAGGCTGTCCTGAGCTGTGTTTGCTGGCCTAACACTTTTGGGCTGGCTCCGTTTGCCTCTTTCACCTCGCTCCCCATCTCAGACTGGCTGAGCACCCTAACTCCCTGCGGAAGGCGATGGGTATGTAGATACATGTGTTGTGTACGCACACGTTAGCGAAGGGTTAAAAACACACGCGGTGCACACATACGTATTCGTATGCATTTTAGTGTCTGTATTTGCGCATGTTGATTATATTCAAATTTGCTTAAATTAACCCTCAGCAGTGAAGTATGAAAAAAGCTGTACTGTATTCAGCGTGTACTTGTTGTCTGATGTTATATGAGGTAATTAGTTTGTGGTTTGCCCTGCAATACAGTGTTTTGGAATTTGGACTTTAGTGAAGGAGGAGCTGATGATGTTTGTGCTAAGGCCTCTTCATTTTGTTAGTTGCACTATGATATTGTAAATATTGGCACATTTACAACATAAGTTTAAGATTTTACAAAGTTATGCATACAATTATTTTTTTTAAAGAAAAGCGCTTGGATATTTGCTTTTTAAAATATACCGTTTTTGTATTAATGTGATGCAGGAAACCAAAAAGAAAGCTGTTGATTTATCAACAAAAAAATGTAAAACTTGCAAAAATAAATGCCGATGAATGTTTTATTTCATATAATCAGCTGAAGAAAATCACCTTTATTTTTGTGCCATTGTTTCATCATACTGTGTTGTACTTGTGTTTCATATTTGACCATGTCATCCTGGTTGCAATTTGTTGTTTCGCTAGATTTAACATTACTGTAGATTATTGTAAGCGATGTAATAAATATATTTAAAAAATACACACTGTTCAGTGAGTTTATTTTGGAAATGTGATTTATAGGCTTTAAAAAAGTACTTGCAGTTGGTATGGCTTGTTCATTTTGCATCAGCATTGTCCATCTAACAGTTGGCTTAGTATAAGCATATGGGATTCATGCATCCTAATGGATTCCTTTAAATAGTGGATATATTCACTGTCTTTTTAAATAATAAACTCTGCGCTCTAGTGTGTAGATCCAAAAGATCCTTCAAGGAAGAATTTATTTTCTAGCGGGTCTTTGGGAGACAGTAAATATACCTGCCTTGAATTGCTTATAGGTAAGTTTGTGTGCACACGAGGGGATGGATGTGAAGTGGGAAGTGGGAAATCAGGAGACCTCAAAGCATGGTCCCAGCTCCCTGCTGAGAGCTCAGCCACAGCAGCACTCCTCTTAGGACAAGTATTAGGAAAATATGCCTGTGAAAAGCTAAGAGTACTGAAACATACCCATGGTGTTTTAAAAGAAGTACCTTGTTTTCCTGATATATCTTTCCACTCTTTAAAAAAACCTAGTTTTATTTTTTGTTTGCCGGGGGCAGAGGACAAGAAACATTACAGTTTCTGACATGTCATCTGGGAGTCTGATGCTTCAGCTGATGTTCAGACACTCTCCTTCTGGGATCTGTGGGCTTGATGAAAGCTCTAGTTTTGAAACCCTCTTGGTTGCTAGTAAATAGATCTGCCTAAAAAAGGTGTACAGACATAGAAAGGAAAAGGTGCTATAGAAATGAGGAAGAGTAGAAACAAAATAATTGAATTTTCTGTCTCTACCAGGTCACAGTTAAGAATACCAGGAAAGCTTTTAAAATATGACTCAAATACATTAAAAATAAAAGTTGTGATTGTGCTGTGCCCTTAATTAGGTGGAAGAAATAAGAACCTCCTTTGATGGCCTTTCAATTTTTATTCTGTAGTTGAGCAGAAAATTTTACCTGTGTATAACGTCAGAAAAGGAAAAAGGAAACCTTCACATTGCATCACTGCACATGTAATTTTTTATGTTAACTGCAGTATGGATACAGAAATGACAGGTCAACTTCCGATACCATGAATCTGATACTTTTTTTTTCTTTAGAGTGTCAGTCTTTCCTGGAGGATGCCAAAGGCTGAGTGAGCCTGTAGTCTGAATTATGGCTCAGCTTTGGAAGCAGCTGTTAGAAGCTAACGGAGGTTAGATTTAAGTTTATTAAGTACCATATAGGAAACTATGTTGATATTTCAGAATTGCCTTGTTACACAAATCAAATGAGTGTATAAGTAGTCGATGCTGCAGCTTAATAAGAGGATCCTCATAAAACAAAGTGCTTCAGCTTGGAAATTTAACTTCAGTCTGTCAGCTCCATTTCCTTGCACACTCTCCTGTTTGTCCCTCTATCTCTCAAAGAGGAAAACCAACACAAGTTCCTGAATGACACAGGCTGGATTATTGCTTGTCGTGTGAACTTATCTCTTCTCCAAGCTTTGTAAATCCTGAATTGCATAAATGAACAACAACAAAAAAATCATTTCCCTATGTAGGGCCTCTCTTAAGTCTCTGACAAGAGAGGGCAGGATGTAGAACTGTGGATAGGTAGCAGGTTTGCGTACATTTTGTATTGTTCCTTTCCAGATGAAGTAGTTTATAAATAAATTTGGATCTTCTGTGTCAGTTTAGTGCAGTGTCTGATTTTGAAAAGAAAACAATTGGATCATTTCTCTTTCTATACATTGAACTCCATTGGCCTCTATTCTTTCGACATGAAGATTGTGGATTTGATGTTTCTCCATGAAGTAACTTTTTGCCAGCTCTGTACTGTTTACATGAAAACTTTTTCCCCTGTCTCAGCTTACTGGGCCAAAAAATGTAAATGATTAAACAAAAGAAAATCAAAAACATTTTTTGCTGGATAGAGTTGGGAGAGGGAGTTTCAGTGTAACCCTTTACTTCTCTCTAAATTGAATAATAAAAAAAAAGAGTCTTAAAAGTTGCATCAGAATACATTATTTTACTGTTTTAGACCAGCTGTCCTCTGCTTTACCTTTTGTTCTCCGGAGATGTACCATTTTGTTGTATTAACTTAATTGTTTCTTGCTTAACACTATTACGTATTACAGTAATTTTTCGAGCCCTTCGAAGTCCTTCAAAGCTAATACCTGCACAGGACTGTTATCTTTATTTTACCATTAACCATGATGATCTTTGTGCTAAGGAACTGACTATGTCAGGACTTTTGCAAAGGGTATTTATAACCAGACTGAACCCTAGTATGGGCTCCAAAAGAAGTGAGTGTGGTTGCTTAACTGTTTAGTTCTGCTTTTAATGCTGTTTATCCTTGCTGAGTTGAACTTCATCTTACACAGATTACTGACACGCATGGCTTTTTGTATGTTTTTTAAATTCTGTAGAATTCTTCAGAATAGGGAAAATCTTAGGAGGCATCATTTAAAGACATTAATAATTCCCTGATCCTGAGCCTCCTTCCTGAACTTACACTTTGTTTGCTAATTTTAATCTTCACTTCATTAAGCCCGTTTCTAAAAGAGCAGAACTCTGCATGAGATCCAAACTTAGCGTTACACCTGTGTGCATTTCTGTTACTCACATTTCATCCAGATGCTTCCTTCGTGCTAGGAAAATACAAAGGAATCCATTGTTGAGAGACTTTGTAGACTCCATATGTGCTAATAAAGGTTTTGAGAGGTTTGGAAAATATAATGCAGTGTTTGGGGTTTAAGATTCAGGAATCTGAATTGCATTAACAAACTTCCTAGTCATACTTGTTTAAGTTTCTTTTCATAACTGCTGATACTGGCAGTCCACAAGAATAATTCCTGTTGTTTAGTTGGAGGGCAATTTTAAGATTAATTTAGGACAGAGGTGAGTATGGAGAGAGAGAAATTACTATAATATTTATTTTACTGCCTTTTTTTCATGGATTTAGCACATTTTCCACTAAGATACAAAGTATTTACAAAACAGTTGCTAAATAAATCTCCCAGCGAGACATGGATGAAACTCTATAGCGCTAATATTTCCATTCACATCAATGAGATGTGTGCTGTGCTGGCCATCTGTTATATAAACCTGAATAGGATCTGAAATCCTTACACCAAAGACCTGATTTTTTTATGCCGGTGCTTTTACGGAGGTGTGCCATAAAAATGGCCATGTGCTGGCAACCTGTGCAACTGGACCCCTTTAAATCTGTGTGAAAGTGATGACATTTCAAGCACCTCAGCATCTCTTAAAATCAAAACAGCTAATTGCATTAAAGTCTGTGTGTTGAAGAGATTATACTCTTGCTTAGAGTTTGTTTTTCCCCCCTCCCCATCTGCAATATCCCTGATGGGGTCCACAGCTGTGAGAGCAATGGTGTGCACGACAGACTGCCTCACGACTAGCAAGCCAACTGGAAGGAACACCGAGACCCACAAGGATTGCCGGACCCGGAGGGCTTTCAGCTTGTGAGAACAACGAGCTAATTAAAGTCTAAATAAACGGAATGTCCTTGTAGCTGAAGTAAAGAGAAATAAATAAATGCCTGCGTGTTGTTCCAGAGGAATGAATAAAGAGGAAAATATTTGTGTCGTGTTTACCTAGTAACGTCTCTTTAATGGTGAAAGGGGGTCCGTCAGCAGACTTGGTGAATGTATGCAAACGAACAGTTCCTGATTTCTTTTTAATCTGGTTTTTAATTGGAGGGGTTCAGCAAAGGTAATGAAAAGTATATCTTTTCTTCATATTTTTCAATTCGTTTAAAAATGTTAAAGTTTTAAAAATCTCAGTGTGTATTTTTAACAAATGTCTTCTTAGCTACTGCTCCCTTGTCACTGGCGAGCTCTGCTTCTGCTTGCACACGGGTGCTTCGCACGCCGATCTCACTGCAGGGACTGTATGCTTTGGTTGCAGACCCATGGTACGATATAAGCTGCTAATGCATCACTTTAGTTCTTCAGTTACGAACATCATCTTAGCCTTCCCGTCCTTATGTAGTGCCAATAAGAAAAGAAACAAGGGCATTTAAAAAACTGAGCTCGTATTGATGTTTAATTTCCTCTAAATTTTCTATGGGCCACTTTTTTTTCATTTTGTTTAACTAAACCTAGGCTAAATACATATTTAAGGAGCTATACCTAAGATGTATAGTTAGGAGTGAATTTAATTTCAGTCCTCTGTAGACCATTAAGACTATTTGTATCTAAAGTAAAAACACTTGCTGAAGTGCTTTGCTGAAATAGGCCCTCAAAGGAGTCTCATTCTGGAAGGACTGAGCAGTTGCAGTTCTCAGCTAAACCTCGTCTTGAGGGTGCTTGAGAAATTAAGTTCCCAAATAGAAATCTGAGTCTCTCTAGGCGCCCATTCTGAGATGTGGCTACCGAGTTAGGTCTTGATTTTCACGTCTCCCATTCTCACAAATTAGAACAATGGGTGCAAGACTCCATAAAGAGACCTTCAGGGGGCTAAAGGAAGGTGCAGCGGTGTGTAGTCGGCAGTCTTGACCTAACATCTGCTGAAAGGTGTCATCTCACTATTTAAAATGCAAAAAAACTGAATAAAGTAGTTGTTTGATAATCTATTGAAAATCTGGCACTAAGCTTTCTGTGTTGCACCTCTTAAATGTTGTAAAGATTAATTCCTGGTTGTATATGTAACAAATATTAAACATATCTAAATTGTAATTCCTTTAAGAAAATAGTGTGGAGTGGGAAAAAAAAGTAAGAAATTGGATGCCAGGTCTAGGAAAACAAACAGACACAGCAGAATGAGTAGAGAAAACATGTTTTTCTGCTTATTTTACAAGCAGGAGTGTAAAGGAAACAATTCTCTCATTACACGTGTATAAAAATAGGCTTTGAGAGTGACTTCTCCAGGCATGAGAACTCCTAGCATTTTCCTGTTACCTTGATCCTCATCTACTCATTTGTTCAAAAATGAACCAGAGGTAAGTTTTTACTCAGACATCCTGCAGACTTTAGCATAGAAATAGCACATACATAAACGCGTCTTAGTCCTGAAACAACGGCAGCAATATCTTAGCGAACTGCATAAAATCAGTCAGTGCTCATTTCTGTTGTCAAGAGGCAGCAAAAGTAGTCCAAAAACTGATTAATGCAATTTTTAATTCTAGTCAAAGCTTAGAAGAAATGCTTGGATGGATGAAAAGAATGAGCTGGGGTTGATTAAAAGAAAAAAAAGGGCAAAGAATCTCTTGGTAGATGGGATATGCAAGATCTCAGGATTATTTAGTGAAAAACAGGCCAAGTTCAGCCTTTGTCTAAATCGTCTGACCTTAATCTATTGTGGGAGAAATTAAAAGTTAGTCTGTTCAAATGAACTCAGCATATAGGCCAGCTTTTAACTCTGCTGACTGCCTTCTCCCTGGCTCTGTACTCTGCAAAAATCCCAACTGCTGCATCCTTATTCTTGCTCCAGTCGTCAGCTGCGCTCTGCAGGGGCAGAGGAGAGAGATCATTCCAAAAAAGCTGTATTGCGTTTGTAAAGTGGCTTGGCACCCTGACTGTGGGCATCTAGATACCTTGCAAACACAGCTAAGGAACCGATAGTGTTTGCTACGTGCAGTACAACCTGCAGTTTATGTGATATATAGATTGAAGGAGGTAATTAGATGCTGCAGCGCTTTGTAACCTGTCAGCATGCGGACTGTGTGAACTTAATTTTGGAAATCCTCTGAATACTTCTCACTTACGTTGCAACAGGAGGACCTGAGGAAATGCACAGTTTTGCTGTAAATTTAAAAGGCCACTGTTACATTAGTAGCTTCTTCTGGTTTCCTTTGAAGATGGGAGAATCCTGAAGCGATGTTTGTATAATCGTTATGCAGCACAAGATAAAAGTTTTGGGTGAAATCCAGTCTGTCTCCTATGTCTGTGTAGTTTCATCCATCTCGATGCGTGATGAAGCAGTTTCCTAAAGTACATGCCTACAGTCCATATGTAAGTGATAGACATTGATAGGTGCTTTGGACAGCTTCCCTAGTGAGATCCTGCCCGCTATACTTTTGGCATCCAAGTGTGGAGACTATGGAGATACCATCCTCCCCCCATTAACTGTATAGGCAAACATAGACTCTTGCTGTACAAGTACTTAAAACTGAGGTAGACTCATGCCTCATATGAACTATACCCAACCAAATGCTTTTCCAAAAAAGAAACATTATTCACCCTGACATTTTATTTTCTCCATACATCACCATAATGATTTCTCCCATCTAGAACCCAACTGGGGAGGATTTCACCAGAGGGAGGTTTGCAAAAGTGAGGAATTCTGCCCGTAACGAAGCCAACTTCAGTTCAAAACGGACGTTCGTGGTTCCAGTGCCTGCTGGGCTAACGGTGTGGCTGAGAAAAGAGTCTCCTGCCTGCAGAGGGCATACGGCTCCTCAGTTTTCCCTGCCAAAATGCTTATGGAATAGGGAGAAACCAATGGGCCATACCTAAAAGCATTGCTGCACGTTGCCACGCGTGATGAATCAGGGATATCTCCATGTACGCTGGGGTACCAAAAGTGTAATTTCAGTGGAAAAATTGGACTCTTCCCAAGCATCCACGTATCCCTCCACCAAAGTAAACTGATACTTTACACAGGGAAACCCTGAAGCCTCGCCGGGACGCGTGTCCAGCAGGAACGTGCTGCGGGTACTCATGCTCCTTAAAAATCATCTGTTTTCATTTGTGTCTCTCCATTTCCAGAGCTCCCAACACAGTGGCTCCTCTACCTCATTAGCATCCACCAAAGTTTGCAGCTCTATGGATGAAAATGATGGACCTGCAGAAGGTAACATTTGAAAGCTGACATTTCGAAGCAGTCAATGTAGTGATGATAGCAGCTGTGTCGGAAATGAGTCATTCTTCCTGCCAGAGAAGGTGGGAGCCGTGCGGGCTGGATGACTCTCCTTGAGGAGGCTTGTCAGTCTTAGCAAGCCAGTTAGGATCTGGATCAGATTTGATCTGGACATCACTAGGTGTTTTTGTTACCGGATACTCGAGACACCAGTTCTGCGGGTGACTCAGTGCTGCCTGGATTATTTCAGTAATTTTTTGTCTCATCTGTCATGGTACTAAAGAACATACTGCAGTCCTGGGTCTTTACTCAAAAATTATTTGTCTCACCCCGTACGAAGGCTTTGAGGAAGGGATGGTGTCTACTCGAGCACTGCCGGTTCAGACGCACGTATACGTAAGTGCGTGTGTATGTTCCCGTCTGACAGCAACTCTTCGTGCTGCCCACCAATTCAGGCAAACCCCAGGCTCCTTGTATCGTAACATTCACTTTTAATACTAAAGGGGAACAAAGGACTGATAAAGATACAGTTAAAAGCACTGTCTTAAAGAGTGTAAATCCAAGTCACATTTCTGAGAGGCATTTTTTTTTATGTTATGGTTTTTATATAGTAGTTTGTATCAGCTGCAGATTGCAGTCAGCGTTTAGAGGCATGTTTGGTATTTGTAACATGCTATTTCAAATACATTTAAAAATAATGGTACATGAATGAGCACCGAAACACATGAAACTACAACCTTTTCTTATGCTTAGACACTGTGTAATGCAATTTTACCTAAACATCTGGTGCCCAGGTTGCATGCGAGGTAGTATTATTGAGAACATTTGTTTAAAAACTAAATATTTAGTATTGGGGGAGGGGGAGAACTAGCACTTAGCACATGAGGAGTTTTATGGATGTCTCAGTTTACAGGATGTAATAAAATAAGTGCTTGAGTGTTGGACTTCTTTGGTACATATATTTAATCATGCTGTGTCAAGGAGTTCCAACCCTTTTTGGAGGCTGGTCTGCGCTTGTGCAGATCACAGAGGCCTTTTCATAATTAAAAAAATACAATTTTGGTTTTGTCCTGGGGGCACATTGCAATGGGAATGGTAAACTATGTAACGCTCGAATGGTGGTATGTTTGAGCCCCCAGAAGTCTTATTTTTCATTATTGTATCTGTGTGAAACCTGTTGTCAGCAGCATGGTTTCACTGTACAGTAAGTGAGATCCTGACTCCGAATGGTTTCCAGGCTCCTAAACCATAGGCTTAAAATGCATGTTATGTGCAACATCTGTGTTTCCTTCACTAACAATAAGAATGTACTAATGATTCTTTCAGAAGTGTTGGAGGAAGGTTTCCAGGTTCCAGCATCGATAGCAGAGCGATATAAAGTTGGAAGGACTATAGGAGATGGAAATTTTGCTATTGTGAAGGAGTGTATAGAAAGGTGAGGAGGATAATATGCTTATTACTGTAAAAACAATCATTAATGTCATGCTTTTTCTAGATCGTGTCTTTATTTGTAGAATATGGGACATGTAATAAGGTAATGTCTCAAGGCCTGATGGAAAAACGAGACTAATACCCTCTCATATGAAAGAAAGAGTGAGTCCAGAGGACAATCTGTGAATTTAATTCTTCGTGGGTTTTATATGTTTGTTTTTCTGCTGCATTCCACATGATTTTACCAGTTCTTTGTGTTAAATCTTTCTTGTTGCACTGAAATAACATCTTTTCTTGCAGTGTATTCTTGCAACTCTCCCTTTACTCCCTTTAGACCAATGAAACATTTCACATGTAGGAGCATTCTGTAAAGATGTCAGGAAGTTTTGTGTGTGTGGTGTAGTGGTGGTGGTCAGCACAAAGAGCTGACTTTGGGTCCATCTCTTCTGCCAGCTGACACTGAGGAGTACCCTCTTTCATGTTTATCTTTAATTAAGTGGGCATCTATCTCCTGCTTGCCTGCTTTATGCCATTATATGAGCTCCATCCAACTTTAGGAGCCTGCACTGCAGACATCAAAATCTAACTTCTTCAGTGGCCTTGACTATTAAGAGGTGAAAATAGTCACCCTTAAAGACTGATTTTAGACATCCACTCCAGATTAGAGAAGTCAGAAGTCACCTCAGAGGTCGATGTTGCTGGAAGTGTCTGGGTTGACTAGCTCAGGTATCGGTTTCCAAATCTGGTCAGACAGGTCATGAACCAGATTTGAACTGGCTCTGCCCAATGTTAAGAGTGTAAAAAAAATAGGGAACAAAGACAGAAATGCCCTGACCAGAACTGCAGGTGCCTTTTGGTGATACTGTTAAAAATAAAAGAATATGGGGTAAAAAAGATAAAAGGTACCTGTATGTGAAATGATTATAAGTTGCTCATGTTAGATAGTAGCAGTGCAGAGAAGGCAAAAAACTGCCAGAGGGAGAGATGTCCAAAAGAAAGGACAATAGGGACATCAAGGTCTGATAATGAAATTCCACAAGTGGAGTTTTACATCCCCTATTACCATGTCCTAGAGAGGAGACTCTGACAAAAGACTGTAATCTCACCTTTGGGCTCAAAGAAAGAACTTTTGGTCTCTAGCCTGCAAGAATGTGATATTAACCCTAGAGAATGTCAAGATAAGATCTCATGGCAGATGATGATAAATTAGCTTGGCTGGTTTTAAACTAGAGTCTCCTTATTAAAAAACAGGTCCCGCTCCGCGTCTGAAAGAGTCTGGCAAGACGGAGACGGTGAAGAGAGCGGTTGGGGAAAGGGGTGGATTTTGTATCAGGTGGCAGTGTGCTAGTGGGATTTGGCCAAAGCTCTTGTGAGACCTTCAGAGCTCTGTCAGAGTGAGTTCATGGTGGAGCTGGTCATCCGGAGGGCGAGAGCTGCTCAGATCAAACCCCAGGGTCTGAACAGTAAACTGGGGACTATGGAAACCTAAAGGAAGCAAAGCAAAACAACATGAAAACGAGAAAGCACTTTAAAACCCTATGGAGGGGGCATGACTGGTGAAAACATGTAACTAAGAAAAGAGGAAAAGGCAAGCTAAAAGTAAAGTGAGTAGTGACTGACAGAAACAGATGACAAGGCAAAATAAAAAAAGGTTGAAGTTTTGATGCACTGTCATTCGGCTGAAAATGCCATTTGTGCTGAGAGACGGTTCAAGTGTGCTCGTGTGCATTTTTCAACTCTTTCTCAAGCTGAGAGAAAAGACATGAACAAAATTAAAGATAGGTCCCACCACACCTAAAAATAATACTGATTACAATATCCTTGAGAGCTTAAATGAAAGCTGTTTCCTGTCCTCTTGTCGATCCCATGGGTCCCAGAAGTATCTGATAACACGACGTATGTAGTGAATATGTGCTCAAATAGCAGGATTACTCAGGTATTCCCAGAAACATACTCTTACGGTCTCTGAGCTATACCATTCCATAGATCCCATTTATATCAGAGAGTTACTACTTTGAGGGAGCTTGAAAATTAAAGTAGATTTCTGTTAGTTTCCAGTTTTAAAGCAATATACCCTTGCCATCACAAGCGTGGAAGGAGAAATTAAAGGCTCAAAGGGTAAATTAAAGCCAGTACCTGTAAATCCTCTTCAAAAACATTCTTTGCAGTCTTTCTAAGCAAAAAACACCTCACTTCAAAGTCTGATATGTCCATCATTTGCAGAGCCAGAATTGATGGGGTGATACTTGGGACAGAGGACTTTTCCACTTTCTTCTGACCAACAATTCCCGTGTGCGTTAGACTTCAAAGGAATAGCCCCACGAGGTGTTAAGCAAGTAGGAATGGGTCTTGTTACACATCTTCACTCCTCACATGGGTACTTCTTCTCCATAGCTGTGGAGACCAGCCCATGTGCACTGGTTAGCCACTCCAACACTTCAAACGCGTCCACAGGCGCTTTCCTCTGACAGCAAACAGTCCAAAGAGAAACCAAAAACCATCTTCAAAATTTTCACGTGAGGACTTCTAAATCTCATTCTGTGCATCTGTGAACGCACGGGCAGACACACACATGAATACCTCTAATGCACACACAAAAAAATGAAGATAGATCTTTGTCTTCAATGCAATGGAAATCTCTGTGAACTTTGCAGAAGGTTAAAGCAGCCAGGGAACATGGCACAGAGCCCTGGTCTAACTCTGTGCCCTGCGGTAGTGCTGTGGGTCCAGACTTTTATCCAGCCATAATGTGTTTCCTACTTTGTGTGGCACCTTTTTATTATTTGGGTTGAGTGACAGGTGAGAGATGCCCATTTCACTGTGAGTTTCTGGCATGGCCATGCATATTTCTTGGCGGGTGTATAAGTTGCAGTGCTGCTGACAGCCTGCGGTTCTGCAGCTTTTTAGGGGAAAGGATTTGCATTATCTTAGCTTTAATTTTCTTTTTATCAAAACAAAGAGCAGTCAGAGTTGTCATCTGCTCGTTACATATCTGCTCCATCATATGCGCAATTTGTCCTGTGGTGTTTTTATATGTGTTCATTTTTAACTTTCAGATAATTCCAAATTCTGACATTTCCTCACTAGCTCAGATTTCCCAGTGTTTTGGAGTACATGGAGTCTCCCATGGCCAACAAAAACCATCAATTTCCTTTCTCATGACAGAAAGGAAGCATTCCTAGGGCAACCAAGCAGCTTGAAAGAGACTCCTATTGAAAGCGGGCATATTTTGTTTGAGTTTGAACCCCAGATATCTTAATTTCTAATATTCCTTCTCCTACCTCTTCCTTCTGTTCCCCCAAAATAGTGTCAATATCTCTGCCGGTCCCCTCACTGAGCTGGGACTGGAGCCACCAAACAGCAGGACTGGGAAGGGGCACCCCACGTGGAGTGCAGCCCCTTTCTGGGGACTGTAGCATTAAACCCCTTTGTGGGGGAGTACAGAGATGAGAAGTTTTTAATTTTTCTTTGCTTAAGTCTTGAACATCCATGCTGTACTTTTTTTTTGCAAGTCATAAATGTCATCATCCAGTGTGATTTCTTTGCACAGCTTTTTAATTGATGTCTTAATACAGACTATCTTTGCTCCCTGCTGACCTGGGTACTCAAACAGAATTAATATTTTGGTGGGTTTTTTTATTTTACTGAAGTCCCCATTTTTCCTTAAGTTAATACCTAGTGGTACATCATTGCCAGAGGAGTTCTCCATACTTAAATATGGCAATGAAAATGCCCAGTCATTTTCCTAACGCAGTGCTTTCAGTTTAAGGCTCACTTTGCATGTCCTGTTCGACAGACTCTGCACACCTTTAGGCACATTCATTTCTCTATTTAACTTATTATATATCAATTTAATGTATCAGTTTAACTTTGTTTTGCTAAATGAAGAATGAAAAAAAGTCACCCCATATGCTTGAGAGGTTATTTTTGCTTTATTTTTTAACCAAACATACATCTATGGGCAATGTAATAGACTTTTGTAAACTGTTTAGATTTTTTATTACAAAATGAAATTGTTTCAGTAAGAACTTTTTCTTATATTACCCGTTCTCCATTTAACCTTATAGTGACACTAGAGCTTGTGAACAGAGCTGCTTGATTTCATCTTACAGCCGTCTTTTGGTTTTGTAACTTGATTAAGAAATGGAAGTTGATACTGTTGACTTGTCTACAAGCTTATTTCTTCTATATTAGCATTCTATATAATAAATATCTATATATTTGTGGTAGTGATAAATACTACAGGGTTTGAAAACAAAAACACTTAAAAGGAAATGTGTTCTCATCCTGAACTATGTCTCTGTAATTTTTTTCTGTCTCCAGAACCTTTCATATTCTGTCCTATAAACATCATATTTAACTCTGCTTAATATCATATACTTACTGAATAAATAAAACATTATTCCAAGGACTGACTTTTTTATCATAGCAGTTGTGAGTGTGGATGTGCAAACAAATGACTTTTCATTTCAAGTAAATATAAAAGTATTTTCCATAGCTTGTATTTTTTTGTATAATAGAGAACAAAACTTTTTGGTGTTGAAAAGATTTGGATCTGTAAATACTATATTATATTTTTGCATAAAACTGAGAAGAAATAACAATTATCACTAAAAAATGAAAACATCAAGTGGTTTTATTTTGAAGACATTGAAATTTCTTAATTTTTTTTTTAAAAAAAGCTTAATCCTTTTTTCTCAGGCACATGTATTCAATAAATGTGGCTCAAGTTCCCAATTCCAGTCCAATCCAAGCTTCATTTCTTGACAGAACAAGTACTTGAATAGAATTCTTGCCCAGACCTACTGTGCTCAAATGACAAATATAAACTGGACTGAGAAAAATATTCAATATGATTGAACATACAATTTTTTCTTTTCTCTTTCCTCAGATCGACTGGTAGAGAATACGCTCTGAAAATAATCAAAAAAAGTAAATGTAGAGGAAAAGTAAGTAGAAAAAGATTGTATGAGATCAAAAGATTTTTAATTTTTTTTCCAATAAATATTTTGTGAGAGATCGGTTTGGGAAGGTGTCGGTATTTGTCTTCTTCCTGGCAAGTGTTAGAATCTTTTTGGTTGAAGCCTTTACCTGCCCTCTGGACACCCCTGGGGTATCAGCATAAAAGGCTGCAATGTGCCTTTCTAGATGTGTGTGTTGATTCACCAGTTGGTTGGTTGTCTGTGGGCACTCCCCATGTTCTTTACCCCTGTAATTATGTCCTCTAACTTTCATAATTCCAGATGTTATAGAGAACAGAAAAATACTACTAATAATTACAACACTGGTCACTGTGTCTAAACAGTGTGCAAGCTTAATCAAATTGATGTCAGATTTGTACCAAGTGACTTAGCTTTTGAAATCTTTAATAAAAGGTTATCTGAGTGGTTGCTATCATATTTTGAAATCAAAAGATTCTGCATCGGAGAAGAAGTTTTAGAAGCTTCCATATTTAACTTCTCTGCGTCAGAAACATGTCTTTTCCTGCATTTCTTTTCCTATGTTCTACTCTCTGTTCTTTCAGTTACCACACTGATGTTGTTTCTAGACATGTTCCTTCCATATTGCTGGAGGCAACATCTGTTACCTTTTTAAAAAGCCCTGAAGAATCCATGCAGGTCCCAATTCTCTCTGCTTTTTCCACTGTGAAAATTTTTCCCACCAACCCATAGGCATTAAATATTTCTTCTGTCTGGCAGGAACACATGATCCAGAATGAGGTATCTATTTTAAGACGAGTCAAGCATCCCAATATTGTACTTCTGATTGAGGAGATGGACATGCCAACTGAGTTGTACCTTGTCATGGAACTTGTAAAGGTGAGTATTTTGGAGATGGGCTGCTTATTAAGAATTGTTTCAACTATATTGAGAAATTTCATTGGTTCTAAAGCTTGCTAAAAATCATGGAATCACAGAATAATTTAAAATGGAAGGAGTCTCTGAAGGTAGTCTTGTCCAGCACCCTACTGAAAGATGTGTAACCCACTGTCAGATTTTTGTAATAACTTTCAAATACTTCCAATACTTGTCTAACTTTCTGTAGCTACACTCAGAAGTACTCTGTGGACAGTACTTTGGAGATCACCAGTTTTATTTGCTCCCCCCAAAGAAGTCTCTTTAAAAAGTTTTATCTTGAAGAAACACATCTGCCTTGAGGTGAATGGAAAATGCACTCAGTCCGAATAGCTGTAAATACCAGCCTTCAAAATTCAATATTCTTTGATAAAATACAGTTTAATTAAATTTTACTCATTTATGTTAAATTTAAACAATGTTACCTGTCTTTTTTCTCTACTGATTTATATTAACACACTGGCAGGCTTGCCTCCATCATAATAATCTAAATTTAAGCTGGAGGAGGGGGAAAGTGAAAAACGTGCTATTTAAGGCATGGTTCTATTCTGAATAATAAGTTGTCAAATGCAGTATTTTATGTTTGGGACCCTATTTATTTCTTCATTGTAACTTCCAGATCTCATGCATTTATTTCACTCACTAGTGGAATTACGTATTCAAACCGGATTATGAAATTCAGACCAGGTCATCTCTTGCCCCCATACTGTCAACAGTGCAGGACGAGAAGTATGAATTTAGCTCTCAATTCTGGTACTAATACACAAATATGTCACTGTGCATAAAAGGTGGTAAAAATACAATTTGAGTAAATTGTATAAATTAGGACAGAAAACTGCTAAGGACATCTTGTCCTCCATACTTACTTAGACAGAATACACCTGTTTTGCACATTCCCAATGGGATTAGTGCTTCGCCTTCCTTCCTCAACTGTTCTGTGGGAAAGAGGTCTTTCCAGGAGCCACCTCCATTTCTCTATCTTGATCAGCACGTTCTGCTGGGGCAGCCTATCATGCCTACACCTGGGAAATCCACGGGTTTAAGTGTTTAAGGACAAAGATTACAATAAAGCTGTGCAGCAGCAGCGTTTGTGTGCAGGCCTGCTGTGTGTGCATGCTCAACACATGTGAGCAAATCAGGCACTATGAACCCTGGCACCCAGATCACTTCCACTTATCTTAAACTAAAAGTGTGGTCGCCTCCGGTGGTCACCATCCTCTGTATCTGTGGTTAGAAACAGGCACCAGCAGAGGTCATGAGAGGAAACGATTTTGGCAAGCAGGACTGTTATCTGCTTTGCTTTGCTTGTAGGTGGAGATTGGGGGATGCTCTTAATGTAGGCACCTCATTGAGATGTTAGATAGGATGATCTCAGGTCCAGTGTTTCCTAAAGAACTTCTCAATCTTGTGGCTGGAATACGAGAGCGAGGAGAATGAAAGTTTTTTTGTTTTGTTCCGTTATCCCCCTTGCTCTGTGGCAGCAGTGGTGACTCAAGCCATGTTCCCAGTGCAGAGCTGGGAGGCTGTCAAGTGCGGCCCATGGGTGGATGGCCACAGATGTTCCCTGTCCTCGCAGCAAGCTGGAACGGCCTTGTTATCCATGAGAAGCTCAGGCCATGCCCCACAGTTTAGGAGATGGCAACATTATTCTCTTGGGTTTGAGCTGACCAGAGGCCCGCCTTGGCTTGAGTGGTGCTATGGAGCTTATGGTCCCCCTAACCCTACTGCCCACCACGTACAAGCACTGGGATGTGTTGGTGTCAAGGAGCTGACAAGGTACCCAGCATCCCCATTTCATCTCTGATGAAGAGGTTAAATCCTAAGAGAAAAGCAAAAGACTGGCACTCTTCTACGCCACAAGTCCCTCTGTGTAACCAGTCCCAGAAGAATTTCCCTCACCTTCTTCATAGTCACAGCCTTCTCTTATACTCAAGAGTGCAATGTGAAATAGCACAGCTTCAAATCAGATGCCGTTAGCTATCTAACACTATTTTAATCATAATTACTGCTCTTTTCTATGATAAGCGAGCTCACTCTCAGATCCCTGCTACTGTAGGTTTTTCCCAGTGTCCGTAAGAGCTTGTTCAAAGGTACCTCAATACTCTCGCGCAGCTGTGTGATCTAACGTAGCCACAGCTTCAGCCTGCATTGACAAATCCTTCATCTTGGCCCCAGGAGGTGTGCTAAGAAGGAAAAGCTGTGCCTTGTCTAACATGCCAAGACGTGAGCACATCGCTGGTTTTATGGGTGCAACCTGCTGTGCTATTCACGCTGGAAAAATGTTCAAACTGTAAGTCTCTGGTGGAGTTTTAATCAAAGTCCTACTCTGCTAAATAGGAGAGGAGGGGACCGACAACTCTTACAAAATAACTAACCTAAAACATGTATATAAAGAAAACCATCATTATATTCACTTTCTGGAAAAATCTGTTTTCTTGCACTCTTTCTTCTTTACTCTTCAGAATTGCTGCATGTACTAAGATATTTATGCTTTTAGTTATGCTATAGAAGGGCTTTGTAGACATCTCTCTATTTCAGATATCCTAGAGAGCACTGTTTTAATGTTCTTTACTTTTATGTGGAATAATAGAAAAAATTTAGAAGAAATATCCTCATCCTGGGAAGTCAACTTTGTTTCTTTGAAGGAAACATCTATTCCTTAATATTTAATTGGGGAGGGGGGGAAGAAAACCTTGTTATATTCTATGGGCACCAGGGAAAGTATTTCTGGAAAGACATTAATTGTTAATTCACCAATTGCTGACTGTTACCATTTCATAGTATGCACTGTTAGAATTGATTAACCATCTGTTATTGACAGACTTTTGAAGACCTGACTTTAAATCAAACTCACAGACAGGAAAGAAATTCAAGGAGAAAAGGCTTGATACCGCCGAGCACGGTTTCAGTTAATACCACCCTACGTTAATTGGCAGTAACATGTTTGACATAAGTGGCTGCTGCAAATACTGCCCTCACCTCATGGCAGATAGGCCATTCATTGCTTTGTAAAGTGTAAGAAAAGGCACTTCATAAATACAAATATAAACACATTGCAAGTGGTGCTTGTAAAAGGAAGCAAGGACCCAGTTTCTGGCACATTGCCTTTTTACACAGTGAAACAAAATTGTTATTCAAACCTAAGAGGGGTTTGGCCAATTTAACAAGCAAGATTTATTGCAGAGTTTTCTTTACTGCTCCAGGATATGATTTCACTTTCGCAGAAGAAAAGAGAGATTATATCATTTACATAACAGGGTAATAAATAAATAATTGGTTACTGTACTTCCAAGTATACTTCCTCATGTGCGCAGATGATAAAAACTGCATTCAGATGTTGCTGGTCCCATTTCACTCCAGAAGAGGGGATTTAAGACTGAAATGTCATCCTGAACTCACCCCTCGTGCCTGAATAAATGATAGCGACCTGCTGTGTGAATCAGCTAAGCAGAACCTTGCAGGTTAAAGCTCTCTTCGGGGAAAGGGAAGTCTGAAAACAATTCTGCCTGATGTAGCTGTCAGCTCTGTTAACTCTTTCCAGGATTTCACCTCTCTTTTAGCTGCGGAGAGTCCCACAGACTAAATGTGTGCTCTCTTTTCTTAGCAGGCTACCTGGCAAGAAACTCCACTGAGTAAAGTAGACTGCTTAAGTGGAGAAAATTACTCTGCTTCAGATTACCTTGACCATCTGTTAATGTGCTCTGCAGCCTCTATCTTTTTCTAAATTGGGGATTCTCTTGCCCATGAACATTTGTTCTTTTCCTTCTGACTTTAGACCAAAATTTTCCCCTCTCTTTTTAAGGTTCAGCTTCTTTCCTTCTTGCCCCTTATATCTCAACTCGGACTGTTTTCTTTGTTTGGAGGCAGATCCTTTGCCGATGTTATTGACACTCCTCCTGAGCATCTGGAACGTATTAGAGAAGACTAAAGATCTGTCTAATCTACTACCTCATGTTAAAAAGCAGCTGGTACAGGGGCTTCACAGGAAGGAGCTTAGGGAAGATAGATTATTTATCCCACATATTTTGCCACATGCTGATATCTAATACTTAGGGATCAGATAATGCCATGAAGTACATGGTATTGTACTTTTGCCAAATGTTTGGCATTTCTCTCTAATCCTCTATCTGGTTTAGCTTGGCCTTTTATTCGTCCTTTTCCTTGACACTCTGTATCTTGATGTGTCTTGATCAGTCACTCGCCAGAGCAAGAGGTTTTGATGTGGTCCAGATTTGACAATGGTTGGCTGCAAGCAGTTTCCAAAGCTGGGGTTTTGCATCTACGGTGGGAATAAACCTGCCCTGGCAGACTTCAGCTGCACCTCAACAATGCAAAATTTTCAACAGTTTAGTTTTTTTTTTATCAAATGATGTCTGTTTTCTGAGGTTTGAGTCTTTGGTGGTTGTCTTTTCCTACCTTTTTCTCCGTAGCCATGATTCCTGGAAAAATTCTTTTTTTGTTTCGTTCCCCTCCTTCTTTCTCTTAAGGAAAACAGCGTTTACACTGGAGCTGAGCCTTAAAGAAAACAGCAAATAACTTGAGGCTGCTGATAAAATCATGAGAATTGGCAAAGCTGGGACTCTTCTGTTGCCTTCAGAAAATACCTACTTTTTCTTCAAAATACAGTCTGCTGTGATGCTGTTTTTTCTTGGTGTTTGGACTGCAGCAGGGATTTTTTGCATTGTTTTTGCAGAATTATCCTTTCCTTCGTTGTTTTTTTTTTTTTTGGTGGTCTGTGTGTTCTTTATGGTGCTGCTTTGATTTTGGTCAAAGACCCAATACCTCTGAGTAGTATTTCTCAAAAGATATTTGTTTTTTCCTCCACTCTGTCAAGGTTCCTCCTTAATCTCTTCTTTAAACTTATGTTTCGTCTTTCTCCAAGCACTTACATGTTCTTCTTCTCACTTGCCAGCTCGGCTCTGGAAGTACGGTCCAAATGTCATGACTGTCTCAGATCCTGGTGAATATAATTTCAAATTTGAGGACTTCCACTTAATTTTCCTTCTCTTCTTCTTTCTTTTTTTGTTGTCTTGTTTTTTTGTTTTCTTGTTTTTCTTTCACTGGCAGTGGCTTTTAGCTGAACTGGACAGCACGATGAGCTGGAAATGGCACAAGCTGCCATCTGTATTTGTAGCTGTGGTGAAATACTAATGTTAATTCTTAAGTATCTTCCAGTATGTCTGACATATATCCTGGAAAGTTCTTCAGTATTAGCTGCAAGAAGCAACACCCTACCAAAAACTTCACCTCTTATGTAGAGAAAATGATTTCTAAAATCCACATTTTCAAAGTTTTATGAGATGGAAACAGACTTTTAAAATAGACTAGCAGTGATGACAGGTAGCTGGTTTGAGTTTTACTCAGAGTTCCCTCGTCTTTCTGGAGTTCAATCAGGCTTTGGGAAAAATTTGGCGTCAGCCTGTTTGTGATTATAATAAAGAGTGGCAAGGGCTGGTACGTGGCATCGTGACAGGCAAGTATGTAAGCATGCCAGAAATTTGCAGCAGAGTCTCTGAACATACAGATTGTCAGGTGCTGGCCGTGTTACGAAAGCAGCAGGAGGTGAGAACAGTTTGCAGTAGAGACTCTGGCCTCTTGGCTGACCAACTAAGCCATGACAAATAATTCTGAATTACTGATATGTTCAGCTGCCGTTGTGGGGGGGTCTCATCACAGTACTCATGCTTTATAGCTGCAAGGAAACTGTGCTGCTCCTCCCTCCTCTTCCTCCTCTATAAATGATGCTCCTTGATCTTCCTTAAATTTTTCAGTCATTTCACAAGCAGTATTGCTCATATGCCATGATCATTTTGCTCCAGGGAGGAGATCTTTTTGATGCTATTACTTCCACCAACAAATATACAGAGCGGGATGCCAGTGGGATGCTTTACAATCTGGCCAGTGCCATCAAATATCTTCACAGCCTGAACATTGTCCACAGGGATATCAAGCCGGAGAACCTACTGGTAAGTGAAGATTCAGCTTTTGGCATTGTTATAACCTGGGAGTGTGTGAGAAAAGGTCTGCGCTTCTCCCTCCTTCCACACACTCGCCAAGTTTATTTCAGTCTTTTAAGTCCTTGGTCTTTTAGTTTTAACCTTAGCGTTATAAAGCTCTCCTAAGAATAACAACTATCACAAAAAGTACAGTAACATAAGCTGGTATGTCTAGACTGGTCCCCAGGACACAGTGTCAGAGTTGTTCCAGTGACCACTAGAAGTGACCTTTTAGTAAGCTGCGGTATAATTTCAAGCTTCCCTAAATACAAAGGTGTTCTGTCCTCGATAGACTATTCTGTACTTCTGCAGCTGCCTAAGTAATTAGAAGCAGTTCAGTTTTACAAACGTGGTGGGTGTAAATGTTGTGCCCTAATCATGTAGTACATCAGAGCACAACCAGGAAGAGACTTCAGTGTCCTTCCTTTCCCTGCTGCGTATCCCAAATAATCCTATAGCACTTTTTATTAAGCCACTTTCCCAAATAGACAGCCTAAATCTCTCTTTTCCTGACTGAATCTGTATGAACCCTATCCACTGAGGACAATGAAAAACATACCTGGACTGTTAGTCCTTCTGAGAATTTTGCAGCAATTGTGCTCTCCAACTGACATAGTTTTATTTCTTCTCAGAAATTGATTTCTCATTATTTCACTCTTCTCTGAGTTCTCACAATTTTGCTGACATGTTCCAGTACCAAGATGTCCCAATTCTCCATATATTCTGCAACCATAAAACAATGTTTAAGATACCTAGAGTATCGGTTCTCTCAGTTGTGTGCTCTCTGCCATGACTTAGTGCATTTAGTCCTGCTTGACACTGAGGAGGTCTTATGGGAACATTGACTCAAGTAGATTGTGCTAAACTTCCAGCGAGTGGGAGTTTTGTGGCTGAGGTTCTTCTAGTGGCAGATGCCTTTATAGTTCTGGGTGAGAAATTAGCCTGCCCTCATTTTCCAGAAACTGCTAAAAACATGTTGGGTGGAAGTTTCACTAGACACTTAATGATTGATACTCCTTTTGCAGCCCTTGTGCTGGTGTTCATAGGTGGCTGCATGCAGAAGTTCTAGCAATCACCTGCCAGGATTCATTAATTCTGTGACTTGGAGTGTGCAGGAGGGTCTTGGTCTGGGGCAAGGCTTGCCCTGCTGCTGTCTTGACATGTCTCCAAATGCCTGAAGGCTGACAACAGTAGCGTTAAGCTTCTAGGGGAAGAGAGGACGGTAGGTAGGAGGTGGGGGCAACAGGGAGAGGATTAGATTTGCCTGTCCAGCCCTCTCTGGTAATTACCCACTACCAGGAATGATTGCACTGTTTGCATTGTAGCTGAATTGTTTCTGAGTGATTTTTCCGGTGTTGTGCCTGTGTAAAGGTCCTATGTTGATATTGATACTGAGCAGTGAGGTTGTAGCACAACCTCTTGCAGCATCCTAACTCTCCAAAGTCAACATTTGATTCACAAATTATGTTAATTTTCTAAGGTTAATCAGGTCCTTGAAAGAAACAAACACTGTTTTAGAAGGGTGCTTTGGAACCAGCCTTACCTGAGTTCCAACCTTGTCTCTTACATTGGCTGTCTGTGGCCAAAGTGTCTCTTGACCTTTCTATTTTTATCTTCTTATCTGTCAAATGGGATGGGTAGTTCCTTGTATCACAAGGTTGCAATTAGGGTTATTTTCATGGCATTTGTAAAAAACTTGGAAATGCCGTATGCGTCTTAGCCTTTCTGTTGCTAAAGACCTTCTAATTGCCTTCTGTAGCCTGCCTTTTGCCTGCAGCTCCGTAACCCCTCACCTAACTGGTCATGGCAGTATTTTTCCCTTGTTGTTCTTGTGCTGTTACTCTCACGCTGTTACTGTCACGGTCTTGCAACTGCAGACCCCGGTAGTGTTGCTACAGCAGGTTCTCCTGGCCACCAGTGCGAGAATCAGCCCTTTTCCCCCCACCTTTTTCCTACCCATGGGTTGTAGCTTTAGGTTTAAGGGAGCCTGTAACAGGCCTACCTGAAGCGGAGCGACTAACCAGGGGAGCAGCATCTACGCCAATCCATACATGTTCCAAGGCTAACGTCCCCATTAGCAGGGAAAAACAGGGAAGATGAGCAAGGCCTGACAAAAGCTATGGAATTACTACAGGAAAAATATGAGGGAGTGAAGGGGAACGTGCTGCTCTGGAGAGGGCACCCAGAGGAGGATGCTCATCTGGAGCCTCCTCATTGCATCTCTTCTCAGCTCCTGGGAGAGCTTTCCCTTTCACCTCCCTCTTTCTCTGCTTTGGTTTTTCCTTTTCCCCAAAAGCAACTTTTGTGCTTAGAGCTGATGTGTGCCATCAACTATAGACCTGGCTGATAAATCTTTGCATGTGTGAACCTGTCTCAACATCTTATGTGCAACACCAGCTATTTTTGTGCTTAATATTCCTTATTGTCCTCAAGGCATGCAAAACCCACCTGAAAGTGGACTGTACAAGAATTTAGGATATACTGACCTGTGATTTTTCAGCATTTTTTTTGTTCTCTAGAGAGTGTCTTCCATGTTTTAATGGGAACATTTTTCATAATTGCTGCTATTTAGCACGTTTATTTTGTCAAGTCATGGGATCTCTTTATAGCCATATAATAAACCCTAGAGAACAACTTCTCTGACTGTTGCCATCTGCGCTGATCACAAGAGCAGCTTAGAAAATACTGGCAGCCTTTATAGTAATAGGATACATATGGTGGCACACAATTATGTGTGGCTGCATTCAATTAGTGTTGTACAATTACACAGTTTTATTGCTTAGTTAAAACAGTGAAAGCACTACATAGTGGGTAATTTGCACTAATCCCCATTTCTTTAATTGCCCTTCAGTATTTAAATGCAGTGGAACATATATAGCATTTGTTCTGAATAATATGAGCGTTAAATTATCTTTCACATTCCTTGACTGGCAAGTAACATACCACAGCTTCACATTGGGCTCCTTTTTATGTGGAGTTATAACAGGGTGAGGAAAAGTTACTTTCTTCAGTTTTACAAGTCAACTGAAGCAGTTTTCCAAGGAAAGTAATTCCTGGAAACAGATGGGGGCAAAATACTAGAAAATGCACCGTACCAAACCTTCTGCGTTGGTAAATATTACCAAATAAACCTCTTCCGTAATTAATTTCTAGGATATACGAGTCATACAAGGTGCAGTCTGTTGAAGGAAGGAACTTAGGAACGTTCACTAGGTTAACACAACTCAGAGAAGGCTTTGTAAAAGATAACCGCATGAAATAGAATATGAGATACTAATTAGACTGGATTCAGCTCTTGATGTCTAAGTGCACACTTTACATTTTTCAGCAAGTGAATATTTAAAGCTCTAGTCTCTAGCCTTTAATTAAAACTGTTGTTGAAATTAGATTTATTACTGCCATTTCAGAGAGCACTTTCTTTAGTTTCAGGAACCAGATGTATTTAACAATCTGTGTTTTTAATAAAACCATAATTGCTTTTTTTTTCCAGTGCTTTTCTATAAGCCTATCTTTTTTCTGGCTTAGTAGCAGAGAAATGTGAATCTATATGAAATTGCTGGTCCTCTTAAAGATGCAATTGTATTATTAAAAATAGCATAAGGAAAGGAGAAGAATTTTGTGTATTCTGAATGTCTGCTTGTGGCTGTATCAGCTGGTAGCAGGGATTCAGGGCAGAGAGGGGTTTTCTCTCTAGACATGACTAACATTAACAAAGGAGAAACTGGACAGGGGCTGTATAATATAACTAATTATTATGAGCTATAGTAGATCTGTAGCAGACAATGGCGAGAGACTTCAAGATTTTATTTTTGCACCAACTGAACCGTTCAAGGGTCCATTGTAGAATTTATTGTATTTTTGTAAGCAAAATTCTAGGATTTTCCCCTGAAACAGTTGTACATAAATGTGATTTCTGATGTAGGAGTAGGTGGTCAAGATGGGTATTAAGAATGATTTTGGTTTTGATTGTGAAGTATGATATCTTCTATTTTTGTGCAGTGTTACTGCTGATTGTTGTGAGGATATCACTGTTGGTGAGCCAGACTTCATGGAGTTTTGTTTCGGGTGGCAAAATAATGAAGTGATGCGTATATACTTTAAGAAGGCCTCTTGTAGACTTGTTTCCATTTTTTAAGGTGCTGTTGTAGTAAATAGCATTAAATTGCATCATAAACAATTTCAAAATGGGAAGCAAGAACCCAAACCAGCAGCTGGATTAAAGAAAGACTCACAGTCTAGTGTTTAATTTAGATACATTTTAGTCTTTTTCATTTTAAACATTTTTTGGTAAGTTTTCAGTGTTTGCAGGTTTGGGGTTGTTCTTTGGCATTGAGACAGCTTTTTAAATTGTGTAGTTTTTACTAATGTTTCTAGCTTTTTTCTTGTCACTATGTCTTAATCTCCCTTTACACCCATAAAAACCCATGAAAGATCATGTTGCTGCTGTGAAGACCATGTTTTAAGACAGGATTTTCATGTATACGCATTAACAGCCCTACCTATGTCCATTGGTGATGACGGTGACGTACCAGTAAGACACTGAGTGGTGTTTAACAGTCATGCAAGGAGAGGACAGTGTTTCTAGGTGAAACAGTCCAGCCAGAAATAGGCCAGAATTGCATCTTGTGACTTCAATACACAGAGAAGAATCTGTTGCTGCTGTCAGTGCCGTCACTGTTGTATTATCTAAGAAGTTGAAATTCCTGTGCAAGCCTTTAAGCTCTGTGCAAGTAAAATGAATAAACTCAAAACCCTTGCACAGTGAATTGGTTCTCAGTGGGGAGTTAACCTTGGAACGTCATTGCTTGAAGGTCAGACTTTTGCTTCTGGGCTTTAACTTCTAGCAAGTTGTATGTCCTTTGTTGGCCAGGTAGCGAGGTTAAGTCTTTCCCAAACACCCTGCATGCATTCAAGAGAAGTTGTCCAAATCGTCTGTGTATTTTCAAAGCATGCAGAGAAGTATGCTGTAGGTAAGGAGGAGAATAAAGACTGTAAATTAGAAGGAACATTTCAGGCAGTTAGTAAATGATATAGTAGTTACCTTGATGGTATTGTGTTAAACTTTTGAACTTTCCTCCTGGTTTAGGTTTATGAACACCAAGACGGAAGCAAGTCCCTGAAGCTAGGAGACTTTGGCCTAGCAACAATTGTGGATGGACCTCTGTATACTGTTTGTGGGACCCCAACATATGTAGCTCCAGAAATCATTGCTGAAACTGGGTAAATCACTTCTAGCGACGATTCATTGATATGTACACAGTGGAACATGTTCTCTCCAGTGTGCCAAACAGGAGTTCTTGCAATTATGATTTTTATGCTACCTTTGCTTGGGTATGGTGCAGAATCATGGGTCATAGAACAATTTAGTTGGAAGGGACCTCTGAAGGCTATCTTGCCCAAACCAGCTCAAAGCAGGGCCAACTTTGGAGATGCATCAGGTTCTCTGCCAGTTGTTGACCTCCATCTTCTCAGTTTAACACTGGGTTACTAACTACCCATTCGTCTTGCCCAAACCAGCTCAAAGCAGGGCCAGCTCTGGAGATGCATCAGGTTTCTCTACCAGTTGTTGACCTCAATCTTCTCAGTTTAACACTGGGTTAGTAACTGCCCATTCACAGATACAATAAAAGCAATTTTTAAGCTGTCCCCAGAGACTGCTAACTACTGTTCACTTTATTTTGTTATTACACACTGTCCTCTTCTTCTGATTTGTTCCACAGATAAATGCCTGCTGGCTTGAGTAGCCTGTGTCACCTTTGCAGGCTTCGTGTTGGTAGGCATTGCTGTCTAACTGAAGAATACAGCACAACATCTGTGCACTCCTACATTCTGATCTCATGTAGTTTTAAGGTGCAGATATAAAAAAGATTTGAAAGTGTAATTAGGATAGGTAGGTAGGACATAGAGGAAGTTCAGATGAGAATACATAAGAAATTATTAATAATTCTGAAAATGTTTCCTCTGTTCTTGTACTGTAGTTCATAGGAGTTGGATGTCTCTAACCATGTCTCTCACACTTCTAGATATGGCTTGAAGGTGGACATCTGGGCAGCGGGTGTGATTACTTACATCCTGCTCTGTGGTTTTCCTCCATTCCGTGGGTATGGACTGATCTATTCAACCATCCTTGTTCTGTGAATTGGTCCCTGCGCTGCTTTTGCATTAAGCACAGTGATTCCCACTGGAAAAAGTTTTCTGCTCGTAGGGTTTGTTTTTTCCTGTGCTCTGCATAGTAATTTAGACAAACCCCATAAATGTCTGTGATTTTACTGTGAAATCTCTGTCTCATGTTTGTTTATTTTAGTTTAAACTTCATTGCATTACAAAACAAGAGCTTCCATTACGGGTTCTGGGTGCCTTTGCCTGATGTTTAAAATACACAGTGAAATAAGCATCTTCTTTCATGGACCAAATACAACATATTTTGTGGTCGGTAAAAGGTAATTAAAATGTAAGCCACTTAATAAAGACATGTCAGATCTTTTCTCCCCCTCAAAGCAATTGCAAGGTTGTTGACAATCCTAAAGACCAGCAGGTTACCTCAGAAAGAAAGTACCAAATGCACTTTGGTTTATGATCTCACCGTTCACACCCATGGTTGCATGCTTGGGGGAATCAACAGCTTCCAAAAGCATACTAAGGGATCGCCAGTTAAAAGCAATTTCAAAGCCTGTTGAAACCAGCTCTGGAAATAATTTCTTTGTGGGTTTTGTTGTTGTTTTTGTTTGGTTTTTACTTTACAGAAGTGGAGATGACCAAGAAGTGCTTTTTGATCAGATTTTGATGGGACAGGTGGATTTTCCGTCTCCATATTGGGACAACGTTTCTGACTCTGCAAAGGTGGGTTTTATAGTTGATGATAGTTCTCCAATATTATTCCCAGTGCCAGTATCTAATGCATGTTGTTCTTTCACAGTGCTGTATTTGACACATCTCATACATCTCCTGCTACACCTATAAATTCCCCTGGGTCACTAAGTATGTTGTCGTTTGATCGCTGTCTGTCTGTTAGACTCCAGGTGGTTCTGAAATGGACCCCGTCTCCATAGGATGTCTCACACAACAGAGACGTCAGCAGACCTTACTGATCAAGAAAAATTTTGAGTAACTTTGCTTGACCTACACTTTTTAGCTTGAAAGCTCTTTGGGACTGTGCTTTATATGTACTTATGATGGGGACCAGGTACCAACCTGGAGCCTTTGAATATTATATAATAATATTATAGGGAGGCTGTTTTCCCCTTATTAATCCCATTAGATGGTATGTCTGTTGTTTCTTTCCGTCAAAGGACCATGCCTCACATTGCCTGTAATTCCTTACTGTTGTCAGTGTTGTATGAAATACAGACCTGTTCTGGCCACCAGTTCATGGGCCGTAGCCTCTTGGCACATGACACGAAGGAGGACGAGCTTGAGGTGTGCTAAGGCAGATAGAAACCTTTTCAGCTACAGACTCTGACAGAGTTCATTATACTTGCAGAGCAGATCAAGTTTTTTAACTCTCATTAGTGCACTGGAGCAAGAGTTTAACTCACAGATTTTGCTAGGGATCTGACATTCACTATACTCTGTGTATAAATATGTATGGAGAGAGAGATGATACGTATGTGTATGTTAAAAAAAAAAAAAAGCCAAAACCATCGAACTATTCATATGGTCATCCTGTAGATAAGTGCTTAATTTCTGCCAGTTTACTTCTGTAGCCTGTAAGGCAAACCCAGGCAAAACTGTCTTCCTGTTTCTTTCAGTGTGACAGTGTTTAAATTAATCACAAAAAAAAGTTATAAAATTTGGAGGTGGATGCAGGTAATGAGAGTATCGTTCTAGGTTCTGAATCTCCTTTCTTTGGAGAGTTACATCCTGCTTTTATAGATATGTGGAGGGTGATCAGGACTAGCGTTTTAGCCTGTTAACTAATGAGGTTGTTATTGTCGGAAGAAGTCCTTTAAACCACACTGATGTGTTGTAGCAGGCTTTATTTCATAACGCCATTAATGAGAACTCTGCAAGTCCTTTGCCAATGGTGTTCTCCTGTGAAACTCTTTCTTCCAAATAGTTCAGTCTAAAATTTCTGTTTTGAAGCATTAGCCTATTCATTTAACTTCTCCTTGTCACTGATTACTCACTTTGGTGATACCCCTTTATCGGCTGTCACACTGCCATCCTGTTTTCTGTGCACTCCACTCACTGGTGGAATTAGATGTATGTTTATTTACATGCTAGTTGAAAACTAGATAATTGCAGAGGAAATCAGAGGGTGAAAAATAATATTTTTAAGTGTTGTTTTTTTTAATATCTTCTATGTCATTTATACAAGACCTTAAAGTAAAATTGTAGATTTGCTGGCTTTTTTCCTACAGAGGAATTGGCTTTTTCTTAATGGGAAGCTAACCTAATTTCGTGCGACCATCTGTTTTGTACATTATGTATCAAGTGCTTTTCTCTAAACCAGTGACTACAGAACTGTAACTCAGAACTGTCTTCTAGCTTTTCAAGGTACTGTTAGATCCTGATTTAAAAGTTCGGCTTGAAGTTCAGCAGTTCATAGTTGTTCTTCTTTTTTTAATAATCTTAATATATTTCTGCAGTTGGTAGTTCACTCTCTCATTGAGCACCCTTACATAATCAGCTGAAGAGCACTTTAGTGAATTAAATGATTTGTTCTTTAAAAATGTTCTTTGAATTTGACCCAGTATTTCATTTCTCAGGAACTTATCACAATGATGCTTCAAGTAGATGTAGATCTGCGATTCTCAGCCTTGCAAGTTCTTGAGCATCCATGGGTTAATGTAAGTATTTTCAGGCTCATGGGTGCTGCTTGTAATTTTGAGCACCTTTGAGCTCTTTTCTGTCAAGTCCTTTCTATGCCCTTTTGGAGCCAGCACATTCTAAAAATGCCACAGATTTAACTGGAAATAAGCTGGGTTACAGGCTGGTTTAGTATGTCACGTGTACCTTGGAATATTCACTATTTTATGCATGCTCAGCTACATTTTCTCTGAAATATTTTGGGCCAGGTTTTTCAACAAACCTCAATCACGCTTGACAAATTTATACCTCTAACAATCATCTTGCAGGTTCAGTGACATATTTTACTCTCCTAAAATCAGATGGACTCAAAAATCTGACGGTCATGATTAAGAACTATTGAAATATAGTCCATAGTGTTAAGCCTACTTGATCCAGCGTGAAACAGGGAAACCTTTAGAATCATATTTAGCTTCTGACATTGAAATATACACATATTTATGTGCAACCATAGCCATTTAATCTGAGTTACCATGAAATAGCTATTTATGTATCCTGGCTTGTCTCTAAGCTACTGGATATTCACCATAAAAGTGACAATTGGTGAGGTGGCATACGGATAAATCTGGCAGAGAATAAAGAGATTTCTCTTTAATTAATGTTGAGACAAGGACACTACTTAATATTTGTTAATTATTTCAGACTATTTAATATGTCTTAAAATATTTGAGTGAAAGCAAAGCAAAATTGGAGAAAATCTGGATTCAAATTTAGAAGGGAAGACTAAGAAAATAATTAATTGGGACAAACAGAGAAAAAAAATTAAAGGAGGAAGAAGTAATGTTTCATTTTGTTTGTTGGAAGTTTGAGTGTGCAGTCTTCCCTTGAATACTATTTGATCCCTCAGCTGCTGTATCCAAAATCATTTTCTCACTAAAACACTATTCTAAAAATTCAAATATACGGTAACTTCAATGTGAATTTTTTTAATGAAAGCATCCTCCATATAGCCCAGAATAGTGGTGATCAGTTAAGCGTTTACCAAGTATATGCTTTAGTCTCAGAGGCTCCCTTATTGCCCAAACCTTTTTTTGTTTTTTAAATTATAAATGCTATTATCATTCAGAGCACTTCTGCAGTGTACGAAGAGTGCCAAGATCCAGGACAATGTTTGATTAAATTCTTTTCATTTTTAAGATGACATTCAAGCAGCTCAAATATTAATTTTCCTTGGTACCAGGTGCTGTCCTTGGACAGAGTGTTCTGTCACAGTTTATAATGACTTTTGGTGAGTGAGGTGTCTCTCTGTCTCCACGGGAGGAGGACGGGTGGGGATTTCTGGAGTGCTGCTGAGGACGAGATGGAAGTGACCGATGAGAAGCCGCAGAGAGGCTAGGGCACCCGCGGTGTCAGTCTGCACACTGCTGCTGACGTTACTGAAACATCACTTGTTTACACCACCTAAGGACATGGTCACTAATCTTCCTCTTTTTCTGAAAAATACATTGGAACTGCTAATGCTTCCTCCGAATACCTTTTTTTTTTTTTTTTTTTTTCCTTCAGTTGCAGCACAGTGTCTTTTAGGAAGCCAGTTTAGCGAGGTGTATTAATAAGAAGAGGTGCAACTCTTTGTCAGTAAGGTGACGGTGATGGTGTGCAGGTGACATAAGGGTCTGCTCCCTGCCCTTGCTAGTGCCTGCTGATGGGGAGAGACAGGGAGAGGGGCTGGGGGCTAAAGCCTTTTAATGCTCCAGAGCTCCACTAACCAAACCTGAGCTCTGGTTAATGAAGCACCCTGGAAAATTCCCGGGTTTCTGTGCAATAAATTAAAATGTGGAGCCCTTTGCCAGAGGATGCTGTAGAGGCCAAGTATAAATGGATTCAAAAAGGACTTTGATTCACTTTTGAAGGATGAGCCCATTGGTGCCTGTTAAATGTGGTAGTCTGGATACAACTCTTGGCTCACAAAGTTCTTAAGTACTTGGTTGGCAGAAACTGGAGAGTATACCAGGGAAAGTTCAAGATCTACTTGTCTTTGTTAAATGTACTATTTCATAAACAGTGACTGCGATGCACTGTTGGATACAAGATACTGTGTTCAGTTCACCTTTGGTCTAGCTCTGCTGCACTTCTCGTAGTTTTATGCTGATTATAGTTCTTTGCAATCAAAACCTGTAATAGTTCTGTCCATAAGTAAGTGAAACAAATATTCCATGACAGTTCTGTAATTTTTTCTTTTCTGTCCAATTGCCGCTTTTAGCAACTGAGATGAATCAGTATTTTGTCTTCAGCAGTACACTAACGATAGTATATAACATGCATCAAAACCTCTTTTGAATTCTCTTATGTATCCTCCAGATATTTTTTCTGGAAGGAGAAAGGCCAGCACTGGGGCCAGTTCAGGAAAGTGCCTGAGCGCATTCCAGACGTTGCTCCTGTTTCAAGGCATCACACATGGAAGCGCTTAATAGTAGGTGTAAAATTAACTAGATGGCACTAAAATCCCAGTTCTCCTCAGGAGAAATAAGAACATGGCTGAGCTGAAATGGGTGCTTAAATGCTTTTGTGAGACGGGACATTTCCCTGAAGTGGGTGTGGGAAGTATGCAGTAGATAGCCTAGCTGGGACAGCCTGCTTGTGTACCGAGGCCGAATGATGCACTGGTGTCGTCACATCCGACCTCGCATCCCCATACCATCACCTGCTTGACCACCTGCAAGTCTGTTGCACAACCTCCCTGTGCCTCATTTTCCCCAGCTTCAGGACAGGGAATTAATATACTCATTCCTGTTTCTAAAAGGCTCTGGGATTTCTGTGTTGTAATGACCTGAGGAAATATCCACAACTTTTGTGAAATACTGTCTTTCTGAGAAGAAATGGCATGTGGAGTTTTCACCTAACACTCCATTTTCCCAGATAACCTCTTTAAATACTTTTCCGTGGCATCAAATGCTGGACTTTTCCTTTTCTTATTTCGCTTTTGAACCTATTCATAGACTGGCAAACTTGCAACTAAAATACAGGATAGGACAACTGGCTTGAAAAGCAGGCATGCGTTTTCTTCGACAATTTTAAGGCACATTTTCTCTCTTTGATCAAACCTTTGATATAAGTGTTGTAACTGCCTACACTGTATAAAACCTTTTTGTAGATTGTAAATAACCATTCTACTTTATAGCTGCTTACTATGTGATTACTTGGTAAATTGCTGAGATTCTTGGAATGTGCTTTGACAGTTTCAGTAGGAGCCAACCCTCATTTCAGTTTCAGTTTTTGCTATAAAAATAGCTGGAATCCTCTTGGAAACTGCAAAACTTGTTATGGTCAGAGTCAGACCAGTAAAGCAGTTCCTATGTCAATAATACCCCAGCTGTTTTCAATTCAAAAAAAACAAAACCTGAAAAGATGTTGGCTATGTGCCACTGCCACAGATGGAGATCTTGAATTTTAAATGCAATTCAGCAGCAGTTCCTTACCCCTCCATTCAGTTTATTTGGATTTGTCTCTCCTGTGCAGTACACTTAGACCTGAAAACAAATCGATCAGTTTATACTTCCCCTACAGGGACCCCAGCTCTTTCCTTTACCTGCTCAAATTCTTTGCAAAACCAAAGAATTATATAAAAGAGGCTGGAAGCTTGAGGTCTGGCATTTTAAACATTGATGATACCGATAACCTGAATTATACTATACAAGTTACAGGACAAACCTAGTCTCTTTTTGTTGTATAAGTAGTAAATATTTCCTAATACAATACTGAGCACTGAATGCTGAAAGGGATGGATTGCATTCTGTAAATCCTTCTCTGTTAAAATAATCAAGATGAAATGTGGTGTGTTGTTGCTGGAGGGGGAAGATGGCACACACCGGCCCAAAAAGAATTAGGGGAACTGGAGCTTTTACATATTTTCTTAACCATGTCTGCCTTGGAAGTTTGAGTGCAAAAGAAATGAATAACCAAGCTAATAAGCCGAACATTTGTAAGGAAGTTAATTTAAAAAGACATCTCTTATTTGGCAGCTGCACTACTTTTGGTTACACCCTAGGACACTGCCCAAAGAAAAATTTCCTTGTAATCCTTAGAGGAAACAGAGTCCAAAAGCTTTTCCAATACTTCTATTTGCTCTCATTTTCTGCTCTTATTTATATAATGACCTATTCATCTGATGCTTTTTAGACATGGAAAGCAAAGCTCTTGTGACCGGCTTGTGAAGTGGATCTGAGTGCTCCAGGGCAGTAGGAGTCTGGGAATCCTGAACTTCTTCCATCTTTTTAACGCTTCTTTTTCCCTTTGAGTGGCAATGTCTCCTGCCATAGAGAACAATGCAAATATGAAAACAGTGTTTATTAATTACTCAAATGATGCCAAGACCTTCTGCCTCTGTTTTTTATTTTATTTTATTTTGATTTCTTGCAAATAGACCATGAAAGATATTTTTTGGAGGCTAGTGAAAAAAATGTATTTTAAGATCCCAAGCAGTTTACATTGTCCAGGTGAAAACTCAAATTCTGGACCAGAGTTTTTGAACTGTCAAAGGATTTTGACTGCTCAACTTCTGAGATGTGCTCAGGAGAGTGCTTCTTTCAGAGCATCAGCAGTCCACGTTTTCTGAAGCCCATGACCCTTTAAAGTTCTCAGAGTCAAGCACCAAAAATCACTGGTCATCTTTAAAAGATCGTGTCCTGACTGCTAAAGCTGAGATGAAATTCTGTGATCCTAACCTGCTGCAAGAAGTGGTTCCTATAGCAAAATGTTAAAATAGGGGAAAGGAACAGTTAACCCCTTTGGCGGCTGACATCTTTCCCATTACAGCAACCTGATGAAATTCTTGCCTGCAATGTTTAGCCTGTTCTCCAATTCTACAACTTACCCTGCCGATTCTGGTGAATCTGATGTTGTTTTTTTTTTCTCTTCTTGCCTTTTTAAACTGCAGAGCATCTTGTTTTATATGTAGTTAAAGAGCTGTCATCTCTCACCTTCAATATCTATCTGTTTTATAGTTAGCTGAAGTGATTCCAGGAGCCAGCTAATATATATTAGCTTGTTGGAATAATAATAATAAAAAAAGATAACTACTAAACATCAGGTCGCACCAACAGTAGTTAGAAAATTTAATAACGATAGAGTAATTCCCATATATTCCTATGCTGCATCTTAAACTGAGCTGAAAGATACTTCATCTAAAAGCTGGAGCCCAAACTATGTGTCTCTGGCGCGTTGCCACTGGGACGGTGGGTGTGGTGCTTCACCAATAAAATATTACCGCAGTCTTGGTAACTATTGTGTTCTCCGTAATTTAGTCTTTTGACAAGACGACATGAACATTTGGCAACCTTTCATGTCAAGAAAGCCAAGAGAATGATATTTATTTTTTTTTCGCCCTCCCTTCTAGTGAAGAGGAGTTCACTTTACAGACTAGCTTTCTTCTGGGAAAGGCAAGGTCAGCAGAAAGCAGGTTATTTTTAGGGGTCATATACCACCGAGCCAAGACTCCCCAGTGCTAGACAATGATCAGCTACTGGGTTGTATTGTTTTGTTTTGTGTTTTGCAGCTGTGTGCACTTGACCATATTTTGCCAGCTGAGACATTTTGTTAAGGGGTGAGTGAGGGATCTCTAAACACAAACTCCCCAAGCTAAATAAATAACAAAGCCTAACCAACCTCCCTAAAATTCCCATATGCTTACTGAACTCATGATTTACTGCAGCGACTCTGTAACTCTTTAAGTGTAGTCAGAATTGCTGCAAAACCAGAAAAAAAGTGTCTGTCATCTCTCTGTATTCTGGTCTTGTCTCTTGTTTGCCTGTGTTCTACTAGGATTTCGCTTAAGTAGAATTTAAGAACTTTTTCAACTGTTGATAGCTACACCTACCATGCAGTACCAACTTGAGATGGTCATTGCAGATGGCCAGTGACCTGATAATCCTGCATATTCTACCTATTTTGCGTTTTATTGCCTATTCCACCTATTCTGCATATCGTTGCCTGAAATCCTGCATATTCTGATAGCAGGGAAGTCTCACTGAGTGGTGGCTTTTTGCGCTTTTTTCAGCCATAAGGATCTTATTTGCAATTTCTAAAAAAACCTCCTTGCTTCTCTTGGGCTTGATTTCAACCCCCTGACTTGCACAAAACTGCAAATTCCCTTCTTTCTGCTAGGGTTTCGCTTCAGCATCAGGGATGCCTGCACGCCTAGATGCAGATCGAGAGGTTTGCTCTGGAAAGCGGGATGTCTCAGCCAGGAGAAGGCACCTCCTGGCCCATCTGCATGGCTTCTAGGCTGGAACTCACGCATAGCCAGCTCACTCAGTGCATGCAACAGCAGAACATGTGTCTGCCTCTGCTTGGCCGTGCAGCTGTGTGCCTACTTTTACCTCAGGTTAGCTCAAGTTGAGAACACGTGTCTTTCGGCGAAGAAGAAGAGGCCACCCACAGCTGGCTCCAACCCTTCTCTGCTTTCCCAAGCAGTCGGTACCTCTGTCTGTCCTTTCCCCACAGCATCCCAGGCTTGTGTGCCTTGGGACTGGAGGAAGGAATTGCAATCCCTTGTTATCAGTCAGTTGGAGATTCGATTTGCAGAGGCGGCTTTGTTTAACTATGGTTTTAGTACAGTCATAGTCTGTGGAAGATGCCACAGCAAGCCGTGAGCCCACGCCTAACCTGGCCTGCAGCCGTAGGCAATGATACATCCTGGCATTGGTGAGGTCCAGCGCTCACCCGTCCCGAGGGTCTCAGCCAGGGCACGTCTCAGCTCCCATCTTGCCTGGGTTTCCTCGCCATGGGACTCACTGAGCCGTGGCTGCAACATTCACCCAGCCCCACAGTCCGCGAGTTTGTAACCTTTACAACGAGACAAGGACCTTATTGGTGTCTCTCAAGGATTTTGGCGATCCTTTTCTGCGTCCTACCGAAACAAGGCCTCTGGTTTCTGTAATCTCTTGGGTGCTTTCTGCTTTTTAGGTCATTATATTTGAGTTTATATGATCAGTAAACAGAATTGTAAACAAGTCTGAGCTTATCAAGCTCTGAAATATTAACAGACCTAAAAATAACTAGGCGCAGTAGTTAAGACATGGTAGAAAGAATAATAAAATATTTAACAAGTATTAACATTACCTAAAGTTTGAGAGGAAGGTATTGCATAAAGAAGAGAGAGGCTGGTTCATGACAGTACCTAAAAAGAGCCTACAAAAAAGCTGGAGGGGGACTTTTTACAAGGGCATGGAGTGACAGGACAAGGGGCAATGGCTTTAAACTGGAAGAGGGAAGATTTAGATTAGATATTAGGAAGAGATTCTTCATGGCACAGATTTCCCAGAGAAGCTGTGGCTGCCCCATCCCTGGAAGTGTTCAAGGCCAGGTTGGATGGGGCTTTGAGCAACTTGGTCTGGTGGAAGGTGTCCCTGCCCATGGCACGGGGCTTGCAACTAGACGGTCTTTAAGATCCCTTGAACCAAATCATTCTATGATTCTATGGTAATATGATGTTCATCTTATTAATACCTTAGATACATTGATAGAGACAATGATTGACCCATATTTCATTCCAGACATTTTGTAAACTTTTCTATATTGACAGGTGCTATCAGAATCACCTCGCAATTCCTTTATTTCGCCTTTTCTTTCTAAAGTTTTATTTTGCTTTATTTTTCCACAGGACGATGGCCTTCCAGAGAATGAACATCAGCTCTCAGTAGCTGGGAAGATAAAGAAGCATTTCAACACAGGCCCTAAACCGAACAGCACAGCAGCTGGAGTTTCTGTCATAGCAGTAAGCATCTGAAATACACAGCTGAAACACTTCAATTTATGTGCCCACAAGACAGTGTGTGTTTAGGACATGCCACCAAAAGAAACCAGAGAGGGATAATCTTTAGATAATTCTAGTGTTTAATTAACATAAATGGAGTTAGACTGGTATTCTGCACAATTTCTCCATTGATTCCCCTTGTGAGTCACATTGTTATTTAACAGCCCTAGGAGATATAACTGTACACACACTTCCACATTTTACCGGAAGATCAGTGGACCTAACTCCAATGCAGATTCAACAATTTGAACCATGAGATCATGACATTTTACTTGGCAGCAGAATCATCACATGGATTGAGGCCACACAGAGGTTGTAGCAGAAGGACAGCAGCGCTTTAAAATGGAAATTACTTCAAAATTGTAACAGAAAATCTGAATGGCAGCCTAAGCTTCTCTTCTCTGAAGACCTCAAAGAGAGCCATGATGCCTCACTGCTACCTTCATAGTTGATATGAGTCTAGCCACTTCAGATTTAGCTGAGCAGCAGCATTTTATTGTCCTGCCACATGCAGGCTGCTTTCCTTTAGGTGGGACTTAATTAGGTAAAGACTTAATGGAGCTCCTTGCTGCCTTCTGTCATGTTGCAATTCCAGCCTAGGCATTCCAGGTTAGAACGTGTCAGAACTTCTGAAACCAAGCTTGAGCAAACTTTTTGACCAAGCTTTACTGAGGTTTCAATGGCATCCTCAGTGTAGCATTCATCGCATACGTTCGTATTTTTTCCCCAAGGATGAACATGTGTATTAGATATACACGCGCCCAGAATATATTCAGTATATTGCAAGATTATTCATACTAATGCCATTGAATAGTGACATGCACATCCTTCGCATTTTTGATACATCTGCCTGTGTTTGTAAGCTTTTCTTTATTACTCATGGTAATGTTAATGCTGCAAATAGTCACTAAAAATAAGTGACACGTTAAACATAACCATTCCCATATCAGATTACTCAGTGTTCGTTCCCAGCTTCCATAAATTGCAGGTGGTGTGCCTGCACATGTACACTTTCTTGTACTGTTTCCACTTTCATGTTTCTCAGCTCAGCCCCTCCAGTGGTGACTTAAATCAGCATGAAGTAAACTCAGCTCAGCACATGCAATCTGGCTCACAGGTGTGAACTGTTTGTGCAGCAAAACGGATACTCTCTCAAAGTTACTTGGTATAAGTACTTAAAATTTCAAGCTGTGCCTCTCTCATGTTTTTTCTTTACTCTTTCCAACCCTGACCGTCCTCAACATGGAAGCAAGTTATTCCTCATGCTTTTCCTAGATTTTCTCAGTCATCAGCTAACATAGTCAGCATTTATTTATTTTCATTTTTAAGCAATAATACTGCAACAGCTCTCCCACAACTAAAACATCACATACCCATTGCTCATCTGAAATGCAGGTATGTTCTGTAGAGACTAGCTGAAACCGTGTTCCTTTCGAATGGACTGCCAGCACGCTTGTCCATGAGAATTACTGCTAATGACTTCAAAGCTTAAAAGTGAGAAATGATGCCTCAGTCCTCATCCATCCCTCGCGTCCTTTATGTTTTTAATTTCCCTACCCTCCTCTTTTTTTTTTTTAATTTGCCCCAGTTGCTCTGCCAAGGAATTGTTTACAGCAGTTTGACACTTGAGTAATGAAAAAGGCACTGTAGTGAATCTTTCCACTGCAAAACATTATACATCAGGAAAAAAAAAAAAATATGTTTAATTATATTCTTAATGGCTTTTATTTATTTTTTAGTGTTTGGAAATTTAACAGATTATTTTTAGTGATCATCTCTATGGGTGGACATCATACTCTGGCACAATTAATCCTGCAACTTGGCCTATAATGTAAAAATGTGTAGAATATTTTTACAGAATTCAGAAAGTGGTTTGATTAGCTTGTGTCAATTATTTTCTAAAAACTTGGAAAAGATGGGGAAGTATAGACCTCTGTAGTGTTTTGGTAATATTCCAGAAAGCTAGATAATTTTGATTTTAAGAATAAATTACCTTTGCTTGCTACAAAACTAGTAAGTAAAATAAAGCCAAAAGCAAAACAACAAGGCTTTTAATTGTTGTTTCTGCATTTGAAAGCATACTTAATATATATTTGACATGCATGTCATCAGAGTTTTATGTTTGGGAATCTCCCTTTAACTGTGGAATCTCAAATATTGTAGAAGTAAATCTTATTAACGAAGACTTTAGAATTTTCAAAGTATGTACAGATGCTGTAACTTACTGTTCAGCACTAAAGACGTGCACTAAATATATTTTCTACAAAAATATTGTTATATTGTGCCTGCCTGTATGTTTACTGTAACTTTTTGAGAGAGTGCTTGTGTATATAATATATAGAGATACCTTCTATATATTGTATAACACATCTGTGTCTGTGTGTGTGTTTGTGAAAATATGTTAATATGTGCATATATTTATATAGCTTACTTAATAGTATAAAAGATAAATATTAGCATTATTTTGTTTATATACAGAGATAGCTAATCTGTGATATTTAGATCTTAATTTGTCCTCACACTGGTATGATATTATATGCCTGGTTTTTTTGGTGATAAGAAGTAACACACCTCAAAGATCTCAAGCAGTATTTATCATATGCACCAATTAAAACTATAATATGAAAACGAAGTTCCTAAAGATGTGTTTGTGGTCAGCTTGACCAGGAGGAAGTTTGAAGCCACGTGTATTTTGTGTACGTCTACCGTGGCTACTGCTTCCTTCAGCGATGTCCAAACGCATTGTACTAACTCCTTTGGTTCAGACTTACATCTGCTTTGTTGATGTGGGAATCCTCAGTCAAAGTTGTCTCTGACCGTTCAGGGCAGAGATATCCTACAAGTTCTCGTGCATGTGTCCAGACCTCAAGTTTGTCCTCATTTGAAAGGATTTGTCGGTTTGGACAAACTACCGTAATAAACATGTTGTACGTGCCTAGCAAAGTAGTTCCTTTGCTGGTGTAGCAGAAGATGATTGCTCAAACAAAATTAACTCTACAGGCAAAGAGACTTTTCTGTTGATACATCAATACACCATTAAAAGTTCTGCCAGCATAACTATGTCAGTTGGGAAAAAATTCCCTTAAACCAACATAGCTTTGCCAGCAAAATTTTAATTGGAGAGCTAGCTTTTAAAACAGCAAGAGAATTAACAAGTCCCTAAAAAACACTGCTTGCTGATGGGAGAGTACATAGGAAAAAGATCACTTTACTTGCCCTGTTCTGAAAGTCGTTGTAGGCGTTGACTACCGACCTCGGCAGGAGGCAGGGGCTGGGGTAGTGCCCCTCCGGTCTGGGTCAGAATGGCCGCGTTACTGTTAAGCATGTGCCAAAATATTTGCAAGATCAGGTTTCCCATACAGCTTTCCAATAGGAACAGTATTTTGTAGTTCCGTGATGGCGTTTATAAAAGATACTGCAGTAAAAACGTTAAACCAGACTTTTACTAAATAGTCTTTTTAAAATTTGGGGATAATTTTTTTCCTTCAGTTCTCCAGAGATATCATCCCATTTACGTTTTTTTCTTTGACCACAAAACAATACCCTGTGGCTGCACCCTCCAGGTTTTAGTGACAGTGGCTAGAGTGACCAAGAGACAAAATATTTTTTTAAGAATTCTTCTGCGATCCAGAGGTGTGCTGTAATTCCTTGTATGAACCGAGCATCGTTTAATTTGTGTCCTTGTCTGAAGTGTTAAAGCTTTGCCTGTACGTTGTCACTTTTGTGCTTGTATTTTTGCCGTTGTTAAGACAGAGGAAAAGACTAATGCTAATCTTCTGTTAAGGTTGCGTGAGGCCTCTGTCTTGGCAATGGGAGTAAACTCCAGCTGGAGACTCCGAGGAATTGAGTAGGAGAGCAAAAGAGAAAAGCTGCTCAGAAAGTTGGTGCAGGTCCCTGCCTCTGGCAGAGCCCTCGCTGGGCTGGGGACACAACTGGGGGGCCGCTGCCTGCAGCCCGGCAAGGGGAAGGCAGCGGATGGGTCGTTGCCCCGCGTTCTGCCAATTTGAAAATAAAATTACAAATTCCAAGTGGCGTTTTTAGCGGTGGGCTTTCTTGGGTGCTGTGGAAGAGAAGCCAAGTTTAGCCGGTGAGTTTTGCTTGGCTTAAAGATGAACCCGTGTCTCGGCTATCGCTTCCCATCTATTGTCTGTGTTGTCCTGGGATCGTTGTCCACTGTCGGGTTTCTCATGGCAGGATTTCCACACCGGCGAAATTGTTTCGTCTGGTGTTAGG
>NW_009637450.1:0-6421 GCF_000690535.1 Cariama cristata | reverse complement strand
TCTTCCGATTTTTCTCTATATTACTTTTTAACTCTTCGATTTTTGATCTGCTTTTTCAGAAAACATCCCTTTTGTGTCTTTGATGTGCAGCATACAAGGAAGCCAGTAGATGGCAATAGGAGACCAGTGTAGTTAAACCAACAGAAAATTAACTCTAGGTACAAGGTTCTCATGGTTTTAAACAGGAAACGTCCTTTAAATAATTCTAAATAAGACGAAAGCAGCATTGTTTTAACAAAAAGGAATAAATTCTTAAATTCTACACTTGCAAGGGAGTCATCAAGAAAAATTTAAATTTGCAATTAGCTCCTAGCTCCCCTTGAAGTGGTTGGTAACTGGAAATGTGTTCAACTGCTTTTCTGAATTTGGAATTAGAAACTGTCATCAGTATTGGAAATACATGCCACGCTCTTATTGAAGCACAAAATGGCCTTTTCTCTTCATAGGGCAAAATGTGAAAATCATCGCAACTAACCATTTTAAAGCGGGCAGAACCTCTCCCTCAAGATATTTTCCCCTAAAATTTTATTTAACTCGGCTAAATGATGTCTCCACCATCTGTTAGTGCAGCACAGAAGGGTTAGAGAAAACATTTTCTTTGTTCCTATGCACATGATTCTGCTAATGATAAACTAAACTTAAAAGATCTGTGACCCTTAAGAAATATCACGAGCAGACTTTCCTGGACACAATGTTAAGTTCATTTCCATTTTGACTTTAATTGGTGCAGTTTTAAACCGCATAGTTTTGTACTGTTATCTTTTTGAGCATGAGGTGTAAGCTGAAATGATAAACAATGTTATTCATGGCTCTGAGTAGTCCTACTCTCCAAGGTTAACGCATTTTTAGAAATGAATTACCATGATTGATGGGGTATCAAAACCTGATTCTTTTCATCTTTACACATTCCATGATTACGAAGCAGTCTAATTTGAGCCTTGTGTAGTCTGTCTAGCCTGCTCCTTGTGACGGTTGCACTGCATATTTTTTTTTTAAATTACTAAACCTCTCAGTTTAATTGCAAAAGATAATTTTCCATTAGTGGTATGTGCAACTTAAAAGGGCACTTCTGTCTTTGGAGGTAACAAGATATTTGTCAGACTTTTAAATGAATGCATTATGCATTAACTAACCTATTTCACAAACTCCATTTTAGTTCGAATAAATTGGCTTCTAATTTAGCAAGACCGAATCTAGAGTTAGTATCTTTTACTTTTATTTCTTTACTTTTTTTTTTTTTCTTTCTCGTCTCCGGTACGTAGCTTTAGGATGTTAGATAAGTGCCTTCTGAAAGTGAAAACAGTAAATATGCACTAAATAAGGAACAGCTTGCTCTGGAGTCTGAATTCTTTAGCCTAATGTCGATCCACTGAGTTGCCCCGTTTCTCTCTGCTCAGCTGGACCACGGGTTTACCATCAAGAGATCAGGGTCTTTGGACTACTACCAACAACCAGGAATGTATTGGATAAGGTATGAGATGGTGCAGCGCCAACAGTCAGTGTTTCCATGGCAACGTGCTGGCAGTCTCCATTAACCAGTTCCTTCAGTGGATAAACATGCTTTTTGATTTGTTATCCGGTCCATATGCTGCTTTATCAGTTTCGTTTTAATCTTGATTGAGATGCCACACCCCCTCATTCCCTTTCTTCACCCATCCCTCACACCCACATCGCCGGCTTTCTCTTCATCGCACATGCTCCGTATCAATCTCCTCTATAGTTAAAAGGACAGTGTATATAGAAAATCTACGAGATATGCTGAAGTACGCACCCTCCCCCTCCCTATTGCTTGTTAAGGCATCTGCTTCCCCTGCGCTCCTGTTTTGAAACACACGGAGCAGCAACAGGCTCTCAGCATATATTTTTCCTCTTTTTCCATGCGAGATGTGGAGCTATATACTGTCATTTTAAACCCACTAAACACAATCCTTACCTTAGATTGAACAATGCATTTACGTGACGCGGTCTGTAGAAACTCTCCCAAGTTCAATGAAATACAATGCATTGTATGTGCTGGTAAGCTTGTGTTTCTAACAATGCATTCTTTCTCTTTTGTTTTGAAAACCCTTCTGATACCTCTTTATTTTGATTTGATTTTTTTAAATATTGCATGAGTCTTTTGAATATATTTTTCTTCATTGTGTAACTGTGCCAGGGTTGTCGTTAGCTGGCTTAACCTGTATGATAAAATGGGGCTCTGGGCGGGAGGGGGTTCTTATGGAGCAGAGGCAAGGAGGGATCCAGGTCTGATAGCCCACGCGAAGCCCACGCACCTCCTCAGTCAATCCGGAGCCTTGGAATTCCCATCAAGCGGTTATTGCTGGCTTTTTTCCTTCTTATTACTCACAAGACCCGCGTTTTGATAGCTGGAGAAATTTTTATAAGTTTCTTGCGAAACCTGTGTTTTCTAACACTGCAGTGATTGAAGCCTTTCAAAACTCGTCTGTGAGGTATTTGGAAAAACTCAGCAAATGAACCGCGTTAACGAAAAAGCAGAGATGGGCACTGCAGGTGTTTCCAGTAAAGTAAAACTCCCACCCCGCATCCCTTCGTTGAGTGCATGGGTCGGGCTATAGCACCGTTTCCATAAAACCTAGCAGTTCCCTGAGCGCACGCAGAGGATTAAGTAGGTTCCGACATGGATGTTCTGGGGAAAGAAAAAAACAAAAATAATCCTATTTTCAGGCAAAAAATAGAAAAATAGTTCCCATCCATCAGCTGAATTTTAGCTAGCAAGAATTGAGAAACACTTTGACTCCAAGTGCTCGAGTGTGCAGCAGCAGCTGTAATTCCAGCCTCTCGCACTTGCGGTGGTGGCTATAAAGGTCCGGCGAGGACATAGCAGAACCTGCTTGGTCTATCTTCTCGCTTGGCGTTGTGCTACGCAGGTTCCAGCCCTGTAACGCAGCCGAGAGACAGCAGCACAGCATCTGTGCTTTTTGGTTTTGAAGAATGGGGCCTGAGTGCCCGGCTTTAGCTGAGTGTAGGCTTGATAGTATTAGAGGAATTTTTCTTTTCTGCTTAGGAAGGAAAGATGGCATTTTGTGTCGAGCAGAACTTTGTGTCAAATAGTTGCAAATTTAATAACTCCTCTGTAAAATGGGGGAAAGCTCACATGAGCTTTATTTATCTTCCTGGAGTTTAATTGCTAGCCCTGATCAGCTTACACTCCTTCTCTGCTTTACTATTTTTATTTTACACCAAAAAAAAAAAAAAAGAAAAAAAAATCTTTCTTTTAATTTACTATACACAATGTTTGGATCTTTTAAAACCCCAGCTTCAGGGGGAGCAAACCACCAGAAACAGGAGCCTGTGATAAAAGCGAGCATCTTCTCTCAGATTGGCCTTGACTCAGTTTAACTGCATAGCCCAGATTTTGAAACAAACCGTATGCATTTTGAGGAGGTAGGGGGGAAAGACACTAATTCTGCAACCTGGTAAATAAATAAACACTATAAAAAAAAAAATAAATTAAAAAAAAGGCCATTTGACTAAAGCGCTAGTAATGGCTTCCATCAGCATACAAAATGGCATATCCCTGAATAATGGGCTGGAGCAGATGGGCGATAATCTCTCTTATTCATACATAAACTGCTCCGTTTTCCAGCTGGGGGCAGTAACAACAATGTTTATAATTAGTGCTTTCTAACCAGGGCACCTAGTGTGGAAAGGCAAATTGGGAGAGCAGGGCTTGTAGGCCTAGACGGTTAATTAGGAAATGCTATAACGTGGGCTACCTCCCGACACGCGCTGCCCGTGTTTGGTTCTCTTTCATCTCCAAGAAACAAGCAACTGCTGTAGTGACCAACATTTTAGTCTGAATAAAACCGTTTAGATGTAGCAAGTGTTTACTTTTTAGTAGCGCAAATGCAAAGCATACGAAAAGGTTCATCGATTCCCATCTATAAAACAGTTAATTTATCACAGGCCCATGAGGATTAACGCGAATTCACAAGTACAGTGAAAAATGAAAGCAGGTCCCAAGGAAAATGTAATGCTCCCTTTGTTAGTGTTAAAGTATTTGTTTCTTCCCCACTGCTTTTATCGTTTTCACCTCTATCAGTCTTCTAAAATATCTTTTTAAATGGCACTATTTCTTCCTTCAATCAACTAGAAAACCTTTTCCTTTCTCTGCCTAAAAGACTTTCCTATTCAAAGTGCCTCAAAGTCCTAATTTTCTGGGCAGTCATTCTGCATCCTCTTTTATTGCCTTTCAGTAGGATAATATGTGCAAAAGTGACATGACTTTTTTGAGATGCTAAAGTACAACAAACCTTATGTCCAGTAATAGTTGTTGTAGCAGGTATGAGATATAATGCCTGGAAAACCTTACACTGTTCTTTGAATATGAGGAACAGAAAAAACACAGGGGCCAAATCAGTAAAATCCTTTAGACCCCAGACTGATATATGTTTTAAAAGCAGGCCACCTAATGGTGTTGGGACATCAGCCCTGCCATCAGAAGTGCAGAAAAGGTCAAAGCAGCATTAGCAGGGGATGAGACCTGGAGGTCCCAGTTAAAGCCCCCCAGTCTGCGCTGCCCCAGGGCTGGGGAAACGTTGCTGTTCTTGACAGCCAGGAAAGAGCCAGCCTTGGTGCAGGTGGGTAATGCCCACGGTGCAATCACATCTTCATTCACCCCAAATTACCCATGTGAACTCAAGTCGAAGACAGCAGAGATCACCCACCTCTGAGCAGAGGTACTATGTTTGGGATTTTATTTTTTTTTCCTCCAAAGTCAGCCCATTCTCTGATAGATCTGTTTGTAAAAGGGTTAAAACCAATGCATTAATCTTTTATAATTTTCCTCTACTGGAACTTAGCGATAGTGACCACAAAAAATCCAAATGGCACCTGCATTGTGCTTCAGAAATACAACTAATAGATTTACTTTCTTATCAAGAACATTTCTTTAAGATGTACTTAACTGAGGTTTTTAACAGTTTGTGTGACTCCAGTTTTTTGGCTTTCTTGTAACTAAGCCAAAATATTAAAAGCGAAAGTATTTCAAGCCTTCTCTTTAGCCCCAAGCGTTGCAGTGTCCGGTCCATAGCCTTCTTTAGCTACTTTACCTGCTCCTCCTAATGGCAGCACATTTTGAAGGCAATACTTTGCATAACTTACCAATGTTTTCTTCGACCCTGAATTTCCTCGCTGGTTCTGGTTTATGTCTGAATCTTAACATTATTTTAATCTGCTACTGACAGAATGGCCTGAATTTTCTGCCTTTTCTGGGCTGATTCAGAATATCAAGGGGACACCAGAGTGGTTGTATTTAACATAAAATATTAGTAGAAAATATTAGTATAGGTAGTGTTATATATAAGATTAGTATAAAATATTAGCATATGTTATTTTCTGTGTATCCACAGACACTATATAAAAGCTAAAGGAGCAAAATAAAACCTAGGAAGTGTATGGGAAAGTCATTAATGATCTTATCTACACAATGACAATAGCAAGGAGATGAGTTACATTGAATGCTTAATGAAATCATCAATCCAGTCAACAGTGAATTCATAAAATACTGGATTTTTAAAATACAGTTCTCACTGTCACAGTTAAAAAAGTATCTGAATAGCTCACTTGAAAACCCATAGTTCCATCTTCTGTGTTTAGTTCCTAATTCCCATTACTTTGCCTCTGTTGAGTTACTTACACCTGTCCCAAATGGGTACAATACATTTTCAAGTCAAAAGTCGCAGCCAGACATCTTGACAATGGGACAAGGAGGTTGGGAATCAGGCTTGCTATCTGTAAAGTGCCATTTTTAATAACGTAAAACCCTCTGTAAACTGAATATTGGTAAAAACAGGCGATCATCTAAACTTATTTAAAATCTCTTCTCCTGCTCTTTGACTAAGAAAACCACAACTGATTTACAAACTATAAATAAAATTCACCCATGCAAACAACTTGGCGCTAAGTCTCTTCCATGTGTAATTAAAACCAGCTAAGGAATCGTGTCTCTAAAAAGGGGGGGAAGTCAAAGAATAAAAACAAACTTAAATATAGCAAGATGAATTCAGCAGTTATATGTGTAGAATACTTGCCTTTGTATTCACTCACCTATACAGTACAAAGCGTATATCAAATTGATTTGGTTTTCTTTCTTTTTTATTTTCATTTTAGCTAAATTTCATGCCAGAAGTTACACGGTGCGCTAAAGCACTAGCCTTTTGTATTTGGAGGTCTAGGTTCAAATCCACTCGATTAATTTGTCCCCTCGATGTGGTCATTTGCACGTCTCCAAATCACCGTGTAACTTGGCTTAGTTATAGCTTGTGCCTGAGGGGCTAAAAATAACGTGTGTCTTTCACTCCTGGACTGAGGTGCATTGCTAAGTTTGAAGTACTCTCTGAAAACTGTCTTGAATCATGAATCAATCAATCACATATGTATATATATATATATATCTCAT
>NW_009637449.1:598-1343 GCF_000690535.1 Cariama cristata | reverse complement strand
TGGGGATGCACTGATCTTGAGCTTGGAGGCAGTGGTACTTGAATACTAACCAGCTCTCTTGGGCCCCCCTACCTTCCAGAGCCCTAACCCCTGGGATCAAGTAGGTCCCTCAAGTGGCCAAAAGTTAGCTCTCCTGAAGGCCAGGGTAATAATCCTACTTACTGCTCTGCTTCCTCCACCTAGGATCCTGAACTCCACCATCTTATGATCACTGTAGCCAAGGCTGCCCCCAACCTTCACATCCCCAACAAGTCCTTCTTTGTTTGTTAGTACGAGATTCAGCAGCACACCTCTCCTCGTTGTCTTTTCCGCCACCTGTATCAAAAAGGTATCATCAGTGCTCTGCAGGAACCCCTTGGACTGTGTGTGCCTGGCCGTGTTGTCTTTCCAGCAGATGTCAGGGTGGCTGAAGTCCCCCATGAGAACCAGGGCCTGTGATCATGCGGCTGCTTTCAGCTGTCTGTAGAAGGCCTCATCGACTTCCTTGTCTCCCTTGTCCTAGTCAGGTGGCCTTTAGTAAACACCCACAACAGTGTCACCCATATGAGCCTGCCCCTTAATTCTCACCCATAAACTCTGGACTTGTTCTTCATCTGCTCCTAGGCAGAGCTTGATACATTCCAGTTGCTCCCTTATATGGAGAGCAACTCCACCACCTCGGCTTGCTGGCCTGTCGCTCTTAAGAAGTACGTAGCCATCCCTGACAGCATTCCAGTCACGCGAGCTATCCCCCCATGTCTCTGTA
>NW_009637449.1:0-382 GCF_000690535.1 Cariama cristata | reverse complement strand
TGTCACTGTTTTGGTTGGCCTGGCTTATTCCCCAGGTGGATGCGATGGCGTGAGCATTGCCGCTTTGGACACCACCCCCCAAGTCCTTCAGTTTAAACCCCACCTCACCAAGTTGGCCAGCCTGCTGCCAAAGATTCCCTTGCCACTCCTCGACAGGTGGATTCCATCCCTCTCTAACAGGTTATAGTCATCAAAGAATGTCCCATTGTCATAAAAGCCAAACCCCTCACAACAGCACCAGTCACAAACCCAGAAGTTGATTTGCATTATACGTCTATTTCTGGCTACCCCCTTTCCTCTAACTGGTAAAATGGTGGAGAAGATAACCTGGGCACCAATATTTTCACTTGCATTCCCAGGGCTTTATAGTTGTCCTTGATTC
>NW_009637448.1:83448-83993 GCF_000690535.1 Cariama cristata | reverse complement strand
TATATATTTATATAATGGAGAAGGATCAAATCAGGGGACATGTAAACACAATGGATGTACACTGGTCCAAGGGATGTGATGGGATGCTCTCACAAGTGTTGAAGGAGGAGGCTGATGTCCTTGAAAGGCCATTCTTACAGAATCATAGGATTGTTCAGGTTGGAAAGGACCTTTAAGATCATCGAGTCCAACTGTTAATCTAACACTGCCAAGTCCACCACTAAACCATGTCCCTAAGCACCACACCTACACACCTTTTAAATGCCTCCAGGGATGGTGACTCCACCACTTCCCTGGACAGACTGTTCCAATGCTTGAAAGCACTTTTGGTGATGAAATTTTTCCTAATATCCAAGCTAAACCTCCTCTGGTACAACTTGAGGCCATTTCCTCTTGTCCTATTGCTTGTTGGGAGAACAAACCGACGCCCACCTGGCTACACCCTCCTTTCAGGTAGTTGTAGAGACCGATCAGGTCTCCCCTCAGCCTCCTCTTCTCCAGGCTAAACAACCCGAGCTCCCTCAGCCGCTCCCCATCCGACCCTT
>NW_009637448.1:76595-83366 GCF_000690535.1 Cariama cristata | reverse complement strand
CCCAAAACTGAACACAGCACTCGAGGTGTGGCCTCACCAGTGCCAAGTACAGGGGGACGATCACTGCCCTGGTCCTGCTGGCCACACTATTGCTGATACAAACCAGGATTCTTAGTTATCTTTGAAAGGTTGTGGTGACTGGGAGAGGTTCCTGAGGGCTGGAGAAATTGTCCAGGCCAGGTCTTGATCTTAAAGATATCTTGTTAACTGTTGTTAGCAAAAATGAGGCATAGTCACTTTGAAACGAAAAAAAAAAGGTGGGAAATTGCTAGTTTCTTTTTTTGTGGAGAAAGCTATATATAAAAAAATAAATTGTCATCTTGTATTATTTTAAGTAGTATGTGATTACATACTAATGTTGTGCTAGAATATGTATTCTTAAAGGCTAGAGTTAAGATTGTATTTATAATCTTCACGTTAATATTACCTGATATCCTTATGTAAGCTTGTGTCCTCAACATTCCCCTTTATAGTACTTTGTGTGTAGAAGAAAAAAAGTATTAATATTTATTAATATTTCAGTAAACAGAAATTTGTTCTCTCACTGTGTGATTTTTATCATAAAAGAAATCAGTAAATACCATAACAGAAATCAGAGGTTTCATTACGGTTTTTTGTCATGATATTTATTTCTTTATGCCATCTAGTGGACTCTGTTTGCATTCAGCATCAGCTTTAGTAGCTGCAGAACTTTAACAGATGCTATTCTAATATGACTTTTTCATGTTTTTTTGATACATGATTGGATAATCGAAGATCTCATGATGATGCATAGGACAAGTTGCCTTGTTACACACTTTCAGATGGAAGGAATTAAACAAACTTAAATAACAAATGTTCAAAATGTTATTACTAAATTGAACTGATGCCAGGATTTTTTTTCAGTGTTACATATGTGTTTGTTCATAGTTTGGCTGAAATTTTGACTATGAATAATGAGGCGCTGAAATAAGTAAGCTGACCAGAAAATAACTTAGAGCAAGATAGCACTGTGTGGAGTGTCTAAGGGTTACAGTATTATACAAAGAGGCATAATTGCAGTTCTGGGATTTTGACTCTCCTGAAGAAGTGTTCTTGCCCTGCAGGGTGAATTTATTTTTAAAAAGACTGTTGCTTTTTTAATGGACAAAAACCAAATCTGCCTCTTCTTCGCTGGACAAGGAGAATTCTAACATTTCAGAAATGTTTGATCTGTAGTGTTGCTAGTTAAATGTGAGGTTCTGTGATTAATTTGTCAAAAAAAAAAAAAAAAGGTATTATTGGATAACAGCTTTTGAGACAGACATACTGACCCTGCAATTTATCCAGCATATCCATTCACATATTTATCCATTCAAGTACTGAATTATCTGTAGTAGGTCTGTACAGCAGTAAGTTTGGGCTTCCAGACGAAAGTAAAGTACTTGCAGCAAATGGGCTGAGACAGGCATTTCTGATGGCTGGTTAATTCCATCACAGAAATTTGGCAAGCACTTTCCATGTATAATGTTACCAATTGTCAGTCTTCATAAGGGGTCTTCATAGAATCATCATAGAATGGTTTTGTTGGAAGGGACCTTAAAGATCAGCTAGTTCCAACCCCCCAGCCATGGGCAGGGACACCTTCCACCAAACCAGGTTGCTCAAAGCCCCATGCAGCCTGGCCTTGAACACTTCCAGGGATGGGGCAGCCACAGCTTCTCTGGGCAACCTGTTCCAGTGCCTCACGCTTCTTTTGATGCAGCCCAGGATCTTGTATGGTGGATGTTTTTTGTTGTGTACCATTTTTTAAACTTTTTGTCAGGGAACTTGGTATCTCAAAAACTCAGCTGTGGAAATCAAGAAATGACATTTGTGTTCTCGTTTTCACTGAAGGAATTACATTTATAGTCTTTTAGTCGATAATGAGAATGTGTTGAAATAAGCATGACCCTAAGTGTGCAAAAATAGGAAAACTTGAGAAAGCCCCCCCACACCTCAATGTTCATTATTCTTACAAGTAAAGATTTTTAAAACCTTCCATGATTTTAGGATTTGGATTGGCAATATTTCACATAACTGGCATGGTATATCTGAATGCAGGCAATTTTATTCTGGCAATTCATATCAGTCATAAATGGAGCTGCCAAATATGTTATTTTGTGGAGTTCCACTGGAACTGAAGCTGCCAAACTATTTTTACTAGTAATTCTGATTTTAAATCACAGCTCCAAAGGAAAAAGTTGATTGATCCTCTATAAAATCCAATCTTCTATCATATAGGCAGTTGTGACTAGCAAATTGAGATGTGTTTTGTAATTTTCTGTTAATTTAGAAGCACCAATCCTGTGCTACATGTGCATCTTACACTTGACACAAAGTATAAGATATTAACAAAGGGAAAAATCAAACTCAACACCCAAACTCTACTGGCTTTTACAGTAAAGATTTTAAAGTAGGAGTAGTAATGACTTGAAGAACACATGTTCCAGCAAAACCAATATACTTTTACGCTGCTGTCAAGCTGTTGAACCATAGAAGTCAAGTCTAACTAAAAAGAAATCTACAGAGGCCTCTTCTGCTGAGTTGTGTTACACTGTGGTAACAGACTGAGTTTTAATTTTAGTCGGTAGGTATGGGCAACCTGAAACACAGCACCATTGTCAAAAAAAGAGCACGTGCTTTGTTGCTGTACCTTTGCCTCTTTGTAATAGTAGAGGTTTTACATCAGAGACTAATGTTTCATTTTATTAAATATTTACCAACAATCTATTGGCCATATGTTCATAGAGTTTGCATGGTGACAGACTCAGTATTCGTCACCTTTTCAAGACGATTCTGTTAAATCTGCAGTGTTATACAGGTTCACAAAGCCCTTTCAGTAACCCAGGTTTTTGTTCTTTGTGCTGTCTTTTGCTAAACTGGCGTCAGTATCACATTTGTGCTCTGTTGAAATGTTTTTCAGGAATGAGCTTTTCAGGACTTTTCTGTGGGGCACCATGGAAGATGTCAGGATTCCTTTCTCAAGTATTGTTTATCTGACAGTATTTGTCTTCAGATTTTCTAAGTGTGGAGACCCTTTCCATATGGAAACATTATTAGTCAAATGTTATAATAATACTTAAAAGGCTGTTTCCACTCTTTTGTTGTTAGGATTGTTCACCATAGGAGTTATCTCAGGTTAAGTTTTTGTAAGGTTCGGATAAGGTTTGTGCTTTGAGTACAGGGAGGGGGGAACACTCAATATACTCGTTAAAGCTTAATAGCTTTTCTGTTTAACATACAATAGTTTCAAGACCCTCACAATATACTTCCCTTATCCTGTCTAAATTTAATTATTTTCCATGTTTTTTGCTGCAGAATAATTTTTATGTAAGATGGTAAAATTATGATAGTATCAATTACAATTAATAGGAAGTTATTAACAGCTTCTAATTTGTGTAATTGCGTAAGATATATTTAATGTATAAACAGGTATGTTTGCATATTGTAGTGATGAAAACTGATTAGATATCAAGGTAAAAATGTACGTTATTATAATTAAGAATGCCAAAATATAAGTGATGAACAACAAACAACAGATAATTTAGTGAGATGCAAAAGAGTGTCTTTGATTACCAGAAGGAAATGGACGGACTTCAAGCATGATGTACCTGTTCAAAGTAAGGTTCTTCCAATTGTTTCCGTCTCTAATATCATGCGTGGCATTGTGCCCCAGTAGGGACAGAGCTATGCCGCCGCCAGCATTGAGGCATGCCACCTAGGGAGATTCAAAGAGCCCTGCTAGTAAGCACATTCCCTAGCTCCTTTCCCACCTGTACAAGCTAATCTAATGTCCATCGCATGATCAACATAGTCACAGATGTATGGATAGAAGTAACTGGAGGTCTGTGTAGTCTCAGTGATAAGTCTCAGTGCCTACCAGGCCAATGCTTCACATTCATATATCTGATCCCTAGAAGATTATTTAAGGATAAAGAGTGCCTTATGTCCCATTGTCAGTCTGTACAGCGGGTGGTAGTTGGATGGGAAGTCAGACTGACACAGGTACTCTAATTTCCATTTCTTCAATACCTTGGTCAAAGCTGCTGAGTCAGTGTAGAGGACTCAATAGTGTAGGTCAAGCAAAGGGGGACAGAAATTGTACCATGACTCACACACAGAGCTGCCCAGACACTCGGCTTCTTTTTTTGTGGCTAAATGCTAGGCAATAAATCAACTCTATGGTTTTATTATGCTGTGCAAGACGTGCTAGATACAAAGACTTCTATGGCATGCAGTGAAATTAATGAGGTAATATTTTGGGGGGTAAGCAGTATTTATTTTTATTTTCTTCCCATTTTTTTTGGACATAGAGAAAATATTTGACAGGTGATGAGAAGTTGTTTAACAATGCAGCCATAGTCTAAAATCTAGCTAGAGAAGAAAGCACAGTGGCAACAGGCTTTGCCCTTTCCTTTCCTTCCCTTTCCTTTCCTTTCCTTTGATTTAAAGGGATTGTAACCTTGATTGTGACAGGACAATTGGCCTCATTTTGGCTTCCATATTATTAGCAACTCAGTGTGAGTCATGTGAAGAAGAGAAGGCTCTGGGGAGACCTTATAGCATCATTCCAGTACCTAAAGAAGACCTACGAGAAAGCTGGGGAGGGACATTTACAAGGGCATGGAGTGATAGGACAATGAGTAATGGCTTTAAACTGGAAGAGGGAAGATTTAGATTAGGTATAGGGTGGGAAAGAGATTCTGCACCATGAGGGTGGTGACGCAGTGGCACAGGTTGCCCAGAGAAGCTGTGGATGCCTCATCCCTGGAGGTGTTCAAGGCCAGGCTGGATGGGGCTTTGAGCAACCCGGTCTGGTGGACGGTGTCCCTGCCCATGGCAGGGGGGTTGGAATGAGGTGATCTTTAAGTTGCCCTCCAACCCAAACCATAAAATCTGTGATTCTATGATTGCATAACATTTTTTTTCTAGAAAGTATTCTTTACTGCCATCATAGCCATGGTGGTAGTGAAACTCAACAGCTGTGTGTTTAAATAGAATTGTTGAAAAGCATGTTTTGATATGGTTTTCATAGCCGAGATAGGTAATATTTAAAGAAAATGAGAAACATTTTAGATAATTCTGGGTAGTAAGTCAGTCTGTATTGTACTTGAGTATCATCACCCTCTGCAAAACATTACTGTGATTCTAGTTATAAAGTAGATTTGTGGCAGCCCTTTCATGAAGGTGCTAAGAGGGTATGATGACAGGTACTTTACAGATACAGTGTATGAATAGTTTAGGTATGCTCACCATAATAAAAGTATGTGTCTCTCCTCACAATCTAAACTGTTTTTTTTTTTGACTAAATATGGAATGGATTTTCTTTAGACAATAACTAGTTAGGTATATGAACAAAAGGAGTCATATGCAGATAAGAGTGTCTTTAAATTTTTCTTTTACAATTTCTTATTTGTTAACTAGCAGATTAAATACTTTGCAATTTAGCTCACCAGTTCTAAACTATGAAGAGCAAAGTGCAACATTTAAATGAAACTGCCCATATCCAATTAAGAAAAGTGAGTTACTATCGTTAGCATATCTCTCTTTTCTATGGTGGAAAAATTCACTAGCTGCAAAAAGCTAAAGTAATCGAATTAGTAAATATATTGCGTTTATCTTGGGAGCTCTGGAATGTGGGCTTGTTCCTCCCCATTTTTAAATTACAGAATAGTAGCAGATGAGGACCTGACTCATGAATGAGTCTTGTGATGGAACTGGATGGTCTGGAGACAGTCGTCTTTGGTGCTTGGGTCAGATAAATGTTGCTAGACATAAGTTAGTAAAACTGACATGGAGCGCTCTGAATGTGGTTTGGGGGAAAAAAAAATCTCCCCTGTATTTGATATCCAAATCTGTAAAAGAAAATAAAAATGCAACACCTGAAAAGTGCTCCTTTTTCACATTATATTCAGGGGCAGAATTACTTATATACAACCAGATGAAAGAAGTCAAACAAAAATCTGTTTACTTGTTGAAAATAAATCTTGAAACCATTGTTTAAAAGCATTTTAAAATTTATTTTATATAAAAAAGGGAAAATCTTCAAAGATATAACTTGTTTTGCAAACAGCTTCTTTTCTGAATGAAGGCCATTTTTAAATCAACATCTACGAAGCAGTTCCCTGCAGTAGCTACCATGAGCTAAATGCTAGTTTTCCTATCATCTGAGGAAACACATTTATAAATTCTCTGCTTGCTGAGCTTCTTTTCTCTATGGTTGAAGCCCTCCTTTTTTTAGTATTCTGAACTGCTCGTGAATCCCTGGAGCTCTTTGTTTCTTAGCTTCTTAATCTTTAGATGTAGCTCATGAATATTGCCATAGGTAAGCAGAAGCATTCTCAACTGCTCGTTTCTTTCAGGCCTGTGACTAGAAGCCTGAAGGAGTGGGCTACGCGGAGCTCTTCTCCCAGCTGGCTGAGACCCAGGTGTTTGGTGTTAGGAGATGCCCCTGGGAAAGATGAAAGATATGAGCAGTGAAAGGAGGGGGAAGGTGGGGCCTGGTAGGGGTTTGCAGACCAGACTGTGGCAGCTCTGAGCAGGGTGCAGGAAGAAGTCATCCAAGATGATACTTAAAGCAGGAGCTTTGTAAAGCCCCTGAGCTAGAGGGAGTTTATGGCAGTTGGCAAGACAATGAACTTACTGCTTTGTTACAGAAAGAGAGATGTAGTTACTCTGAGACAGTTGAAAGTGAGGAGTATTTATTTGAAGTGTTTTGAGTATAAATAAACTGCTTCCAGAATTCAAAAGATAACCTGAAGGCCTATCTGA
>NW_009637448.1:58450-76564 GCF_000690535.1 Cariama cristata | reverse complement strand
GTGTCCTGGCTTGGTGCTTATCTACTGGGAAACAGACTATTAGAACAATCTGTCTTCTTCATTCATTTCTGATGCCCACAGCAATCAATGAAGGACAGAAAGGCCTTGTGCGTGCCAGGTACACAATTCAATAATCATCCTCCCACAAAGGAGGTTCAACCCCTTCTTTGTTGCCAAGGCTCAGGGAATAGAGTGTATGATGAAGTACAATAGCTTTCTTCGTAAATTGTATGACTGTATCTCTTTCAGTTTCTGATGGTGTAGTGTAACATTTCTGTAGCTGGGAGAGCGAGTAGCTTTTTCCAAACCTGTAAGAGCTATTCCAAATCAATCCTAAGTGTTAGAGTGATTCAACCTTCACCTTCTCTGCCAGTGTATGAAGCGTCAGCAGCCATGTATGCTTTCAGTTCTTGCCAAGTGCACTTATGATTCAGGAGAAAATAGCAAGGAAAAATGGCTTCATGGCTGTTGCATATTAAAAAGACCTTGAGAATTTTGTATGGGAAGGATTAAGTTGTCTGCAGTGTACAGAAAAGATCGGAGTTAAGGAAGTTACCAGAAATTATAGTTCTTTAAACCTGTCGTGTGCTCCAGCCCCAAATTGTCTGAAGAGCTGGTTTTGCAAAGAAGTACAACAGTTCATCAATGTAAACAATTAATATTTGGAATCCTTTTTTCTTTCTAATGTGAAGAAAAACATAGCTGAGTAAGAGTATTTCTAGCATTTACTGTGTGCCATTCTTTCAAAACTCTACTTTCTCTAAAGAATATGTGATAAAACTCTGAGGTATAATAGGATAAAGTAAAATTACACAATAGGAACTTTCAGAGACATAGAAAATGCTGAATGTCTCCATTGAAATGTCAGTTCATTTCAAGTTTCCAAAAATAGCAAGCAACTTAAAATCAATTATTATTATTTCTGCCCTTTGCAGAATTCTATAAAAATAGTTTTCACAACATGCAACAGGAAAACCTTGCCATGCTCTCCCTGGTGATTTAGAATGCTAACGTGCAAATGACTTGCTTTTGTCTCGAGGGAATTTTGATTAAAACCATGAAATAGAGGGTGAACTAGCATTTGTTTCTTTCCCCAAACAGTGGGTGTTTTGCTTTTTTGGCATGTATATTTTGAGAGAGTATATGCATGAGTGGAAGAAAAGGGTTTACTTAATTAGCTAGAAGAGTTACTCTAAAGCCATTTTTAAAAAAATTATCTAAACCACAGATAAACCTTCAAAGCAAAGAATGATATCAGAGTCTAACTGTAAATTTCATTATTAGATTTTATGATAGTGTGTTTTATTATTAGATGTTATGATAGTGAAGCTTTCAGTTCAAGTATCAGAGAAGCTGAAATGAGTGAAATCTAGACCTAATCTAAGGTCCTTTCTTTTTGGGTTGAGAGAAGTGTGAGTGGTAAGGTAATGTGTAGTTTTCCCCTTACAGATATGTAAACTGTCTTTATTTATTTAAAGAGAGGGAAAAAAACCAAGCAACCCCAAAACTGTAAGCCAGAAAGCCATGTAGGGCAAAATTATTTTCCTGAAAAAATGTCATGCTGTGATAATTGTAACCTCTTGAGAATGGGGCTTTAGAAAAGAATTGTTGACAGATCTTTTGCAGTTGGATACTTCAGTTCTTCATTTTGTTCTATTCCTAGACATGAAAAGTATCTGTTTCAAGAACTTAATTAACAAATTGGTCTGCTTTGAAATGTTAAAGTCTGGCAAAATATGCTAACACAAAAGAACCTTTATTTCTAGAATCAGATAAAGAATGTTAATAATAGAGTTGCTTCAAACACTTTATTAAACACAAATCAGAAGCTATAAATTCCTTTTTCCAAATACATTTTTGTTTTATTTTTTTTGTGTGTGTGTGGTACTTTCTTCTGAAAACCAACTTTCTGTATGTTTTTAGAACTCTGTATGTGTATATATGTGTATTTAGACAACTTCATAAGAAACATTTTCACTTAAAAATTACTAGTATTTTAATGGTAGCTCTATGTATTCTGAACAATACTTTGAAAACAATTTCATCTTGACAGTGATAATATTTTGTTCTTATGCAGAGAGTTTATATTAACTAACTATAATAAGAGGACAGAAATTATTATTTTAATTTTACATGTGATTCTTTTTGTTACTATGTTGCAATAGATTGTAGTTGCCTGCAAGTCCCATTGCTGTTCTACAGTGCACACATGTTTTGCATGAAGCATCACTGATTTCTTGCACCTGGTTGAAATCTGCAGTGGAGGAGAGAAACTGGGAAATTACTCTCTATGCGTACAATTGTAGCTTACTGCAAAGGAACAACAGCAAAATGGAGATAAGTAAGTAAACTATATTTTTTACAGTGAATAGGCTTTTTTTGTGTGTATTTTAGAACTATGTTGTAGTACAGAGTATGGTGTAGATTTTCTCTGAGTAACATTGAGTTGCTGGAAAAGTGATTTTCTAGCACAACTGCAATTTAATTTAGTAGTGGTTCACCTAGAAGAAAGACTCTGAGAATTCTTAAAAAGAGTATTTAAAATTAAATCTCTGCTATACCAATCATTGCACTTTGTCAGAGGGTAAGAAATTTTGCCTTGTAATAGAAAAAGTTTGTTAGTTGAGGTTCTACTTTTAAACAGGTTTCTGAGACTGATTTTTCTTTTTGGTTATAGTAAGGCAGAATTCTGAAGCGTGCTTCTAAATTTTGGCCTTCAGCAACAACATGTTTCCAAACTGAAACAAAGATTTATTAGCTCAAATTTTTAAAGTTGACTTTTTTTTTTTCCCTTCTTGGGATTTATTTGTAACACTGTGGATTTGCTTAACTTGTGCTCAGCATTTATGTAATAAGACTTGTAAATATTCCTTATGATTCTGTACATTAAAAATGGTCTGTAAATAGTGACTATGTTTTATTATTGAATGACAACATGCCAATTAATCCTAAACTCATATGAAACTACAGGAAAAATATCTTGCCTAGGCTGTGGTTGGTAAGAGATCAGCTGAAAGGCGGTAGGGATAGAGCTGCTTTTTGCTCTGGTATGGAAAAGGCAGAAAACAGCTGCTAGCTTGGTGCTGTATGCTATGTAGAGAGTGTCCCTCTTTTGTTGCTACAATGTCGGTGATACAAAGATGAGTCCAGGCTGTTTGTTTGCAAACAAATAGGATGTTGTGTGCTTTATCTACAACTGTTGAAGTCGTGCCACTGTCTAAGAAAGAATTCAATATTTAAGGCACAAAAAAGTATAAGAGCAAGGTTAAGTGTAACTGTGTAGCCACTGGCTGAAATTGGTGTATGACTCAAGAGACAATCTTTTTGTCTGTGTGTATGTATATATATATAAAAATGTATTTGGGAAACTTCTCATTTTTGAAACTTTGATATTCTTTCTCTTGGTATTTTACTTTTTAAATGTTTAGTAGTTTGTTTTATTTCCCATGACTCTTCTTACGGTTAATGTTTCATTTTTCTTAAAGCTTAAAAGGCTGAGACTAGTTGTTGGATATTGGTTGATAATCTTTCTTTTCTAAAAAGAAGTTCCTCCTTTTTGTGTTGGAATTTTAGAATTCCAAAGTGAATGCTTCTGAAATGGATGTATATTTGCAAATAGAAGATGATTTTTTTTAAAAAAAAATCATATTCCTTATATTTAGTTCTGAATTTAAAAGAAATGTTGAAATGTAGATTTTTTTTTGAACCATCTTTAATCATCTCAGTAACTGTCAATAATATTTAAGTTTACAGAAACTCCTAAACTATAGGAATCATTACTTGAAATACTGTATACAGTAGCTGCTTGTGAACTCCATGACCATAACAGTTATCCCTTAAAGTACAAGAGGTAATTATAACAGAACGTACAATGTGCTCTTTAAGGTCACCGCAAAACTGACAATACTTGATGTATAACCCCTCATTTCAGTAGAGATTTAATTGGTACATTTTCTATTCAGGCTCATTTTCATTGGCTAGAGCTTGAACCTGTAGCTTCAGGCTTGGCATTTAGTTAAGTACACTCTGACAGAAAATTAAACTCTTAATTAGATGTGAAGATATTAAAAAGACTTCAGTTGTCCAAAGCACCCATCTAGCAGTCAGTACTGGGGTGGACTCTTCATGCTGCATAAATGCACAGTTCCTCATCTAACCAGGAGTTCCCAATGCCTTATTGTTCAAAACACCTGAAAAATAGGAAATTCAACATTGTATGTTTGTGTTTTTACATATGAAATGTAGCCATAGGTGGGTGCTGGATTCAAATATTAATTAAGATTTAAAATGAGATTGAGTAACTGTTAGGTGTGGAGAAAAGCATTAATTATGGCAGCAATGAAAATTTGACAGTTAATGGAGAGAGAAGGACCTTGTATGTACACAGCGTAGGGTTCTTCCCTTCCTCTAGCACTTGGAACTAGTCATGTAAGAGGACATGTATCAAAGAGATAGGCATGACCAAGAATCATTCTTCCTTTGTAAATTCTTGGTCTTTAAATCAGTAAGGTTCTAATGGGTTCTGTACATCTTACTTTATATTTCACTGTATAAAAGCCTTCTTCAACATATACTAGTTTGGATGAAATAAACAGTCTGCAATATTTATGCATAACAAAAGCATGGGTATCTTCATTTGAGTAGCTCTTGAGTAATGAAAATATTTATAGTCTAAATATTAAATAAAAGTATACAATAACCTACAGAATCATGAGGGAGAAAATACCATGTGCTATTGGAGCTTCTTTAGTCCTTTGTGAAGAGGGAGAGTTGCTTGCCAGTAATTTTTATAAAATTGTCATTTTAATTCCCAATTTAAGATTTTCCAGTTTAATTCTGTTTCAGAAAGTTCCACATCTCAGCATATTAATTTTCTCTGAGCATTAGAAAGCTTTTGGAATAACTTTTCTTGCTCACTGTGTTATTAAGTTTAGCATAGTCAAGTGCTCTTCAATGTCCCAAGCCTCAGCACTTCAAGAGTTTTTGTCACCTTTTCACAGCAGTTCATACAATTCTTCTGGTTAGTCAGCATAACACAAGGAGATGTGAACTGTGATGCTGAGTAGAGTTCCTGGAAAAATATGACCAAGTGGCTAAGGAATTTAATTTATGAAAGAAAAAACTTCTAGCCTGTTAGCAGTGAGTAAGCAGCAAGCCTGTAGTTAAAGAGCTAAGGATAAGGACAAGATTTTTTTTATTTTTTTGTATATCAATCAAGTCACTGCTTTTCTTTGTAGTTCAACTTCTTGGAGTGTTCTTAATTAAATTTATATAGAAACAGCTGTAAGTGGAGAGTCTGTGTTCTTAGGGTATAAGTTTCTAAAGGCAGAGCGTTGTTTAAAAGCAGGAAATTTAACTATCCTGGTCACTGGAAGCTTGCATCATCTTTAAGAGCGTCCCTTTCCCTTGCATGATGGTTTTAATGATGAATTTGGTGAGAAGTCCATTCTTTGTAGTCTGGCAGGAGATGTAGTTAAAACCAAAATAGTTGATGTCCTGAAGGAGCTAAATATGCAATCTGACTGAGCAGAAACAATTGAATAAGTGTAGAGAGGCAATAGAGGAGCTGCAGATAGCTTAATAGATGTCATCAATCAGAGAAGCAAGCACTGTACAACAAACGTGGCATGGTGTTTATGATCTGTCTGCACTGAAAGAAGGATTAAGAGCTGGATCCAGTACACTAGCATATTTGCAGCTGCAGGCAAAGATCACCTTGCATTGTTATTAGCAAATTAATGGTCTCTTAAGATAAACTTGCTTGTTTCAAAATAGGTTATAGAGGGATGAAATGGTGTTCACCTCTAGAGATTTGTAAATGTTTGCTTTCAAATTCAATTCTCCTACCTGCTTCATGCATGTTTCTAATAATGCCAGCACATTTGTAACTTCTACCTCGGAATCGCCTCAATATGATGTCCTCAATATGAGGAAATTTTGAAAGTGTGATGGAAGACTAGCTTTTCAAGACTTTATAGTTTCAGGCACACAGGTATTGAAGTGTTCTATAAGAATTTTAATATATCCCATTAAAAATGAAATATGATGAAATAAAAGTGAAATAAAGTGGTGAGGTTGGGGATGGAAGACAAAAATGAAACAAATTTAAGTACTTGAGATACTTTAATGTTGTTATAAGCTGTTGAGAACACCCTACTTTCATTTTACGACAAAAAAAAGATGTTGCACTTTGTAATTTTAGCAAAAATAGATGATAATTGTGAAATAGTGTTAAACTGGAAATTCTGAAAAAACTGTTGAATGAAGTCTGTTGCTTCATTAATTATGACAATCTCATAGTTATCAAAATAGCATTGTGAATTTTGTATTGTACAAATTTCCAAATGGAATCTACCTGGTAAAGAATAATTCTAGCATTTTGTAGATTGCCTGAAACAGGCATAGGTATGGATAAATTGGGATTTTTGTTCTTGTTGGAAGGAGATTATTAGATCTTAAGGTCGTAAACGCGTTTAATTCTGTTTTCATACCATACACTGATACTCTACTTTGGGTTGGGTTGAGCTACCATAAAGCCACTAGGAACTTTCCCAGTTGCTTTTATTTGGGACAGGCCATGTAAACATACATTCTAATTACAAATGGAAACATCTGCAGTTTGAAACAGCAAGTTTCACTTACTTCATCAAAATCTAATTTACTGTTTCTCTTCCATTATAGATGTTTTATTTGTTGCACCAACTTTGAAGCTTTATCCATAATTGTATTAAAACAACTTGAGGTTGTCACTGGTAGTTCAGAAATTACTGAAGTAGTTGTAATGATTGCTGCCGATAGCTTGCTAAAGTGATGTGACTGACCAATAAACCCCTAAAATGGAAGAAGACTCAGAGGAGGTGGGCAACGGTGATGTGGCCAGGAAGCCTGGAAACTTGAGAAATAATGCAGGGTGTGACTGACCACAGTTGTTACAAAGAAGCTGACTTTATCTCACCACAGAGGGAACTGGAGAGTGGCCTTTGGTTTAGACAAACAGCTATCAACAGTTGAGTGAATCAACTGGTGGTATAAATGTTTCTCCCATTAAAAGTTCATTAAAAGAGTGTAAACATCTCCCTGAGTTATCTGGACAAGCATGGGGGGAGTGAATACATGGCAGAGCCAACATAGGGTACAAAAACTAGACAACTAGCAAAAGCGTTTTGAAAAGAGCAATGGGCTTGAGCTGTCTTCAACCCACGTGTTCCTTCTTGGTGACTGGAGATGCCTAGTGTCATGATGGCAAGCACATTATAGAGACTGGTAATGGGCATCAGATTGGTATTGTGGTTGAACCATATATTGCAATTGGTAAATTTCGCTGAGCGTGACTTACATTTGTATTGTTGTTTCAGTGTATTTTGTATCACTCTGCTAAAACAGATATCCCATGTAACACCAGCTGTCTTCAAATAATTAAACATTATACCCTTCATGTGTGAAATATTGAAAAGAACCTGATCAGACAGTATTGGACTTTGACAAATCTGCAATTTGTGTAGTGTTTAAAAATTTCTATCTAACTTGTGATTTGTGTGATGCTAATGATGAGATTCATGGATAGGTGTCATTGTGAATAATCATTCAGGATATTACCAAGATAGCTATGTGATAACCAGACTATTCTTTTCAAATAATTTCTTGAAAAATCAGGATTTTTGAAACCTATGCATTTTCAATCTTAGGGCTTAATATTGAAGTTCAATATGATGGAAAACTTCAGGTTTCAGAAATTACTAACTTAGAACGTTGAGAATTTCTGGTGCCTTTGTGCCTTGATATAGCCAAAATTGATGTGAAACTGAGCTGACGTTTACCCTATCAGATATTATATAGTAGGTGCTTAAAATATTTTGTGACCTGTGAATTTATTCCAGTTGGAAAGAGAGACTTGAGTCATTTAGTCAGAGATTTCTTCATAATGTTTTTCACTCTCTTATTTATACGTAGTGTTGCCATGCAGGTGTAATTCCACACTGATGTGTGGAAAGTGGCCTGGTTTACTCTTCTACAGAAAAGTTTACTAAGAATAAAGTTGGCTTCTGGCTAGATAGGAATAGAGTTATTTTATAGAATAAAAAGAACAGTGCTGTGGCAGGATAGTAAAAATTATGTTGCAGAGTTTAATTCTGTTTTATTTAAGAGCTTCAGGAATGTGCATTCGATGTTAGATGTTTTAGGCCCATTCTCAGTTATGCTGTACTTGGACTGTTCAGGCAGGGCTAATTAAAAAAGAAAGGTACTAGTTAGTTTAAGGTTCAGTAAGTGCCATTTGTTTGTGATCCTAACACTGTGGGAAAGGTTATCTATTCAGGAACTATTCTGCAATGGATTTCACATGGATCTCTTGGAGCAAGTCCAGAGGAGACCACAAAGATGATCCAAGGGCTGGAGCACCTCTCCTATGAGGACAGGCTGAGAGAGTTGGGGTTGTTCAGCCTGGAGAAGAGAAGGCTCCGGGGAGACCTTCGAGCAGCCTTCCAGTACCTAAAGGGGCCTACAGGAAGGCTGGGTAGGGACTTCTTACAAGGGCCTGTAGTGATAGGACAAGGGGCAATGGCTTTAAACTGGAAGAAGGAAGATTAGATTGGATATTAGGAAGAAATTCTTCACTGTGAGGGTGGTGAGGCACTGGAACAGGTCATCTGGAGAAGTTGTGGATGCCCCATCCCTGGAAGTGCTCAGGGCCAGGTTGGATGGGGCTTTGAGCAACCTGGCCGAGTGGAAGGTGTCCCTGCCCATGGCAGGGGGGTTGGAACGAGATGATCTTTAAGTTGCCCTCCAACACAAACCATCCTATGATTCATCTGACAAGAATTCAAGATAACCTGGTGATTGATGGGTTGAATGATTTAAAATCTCTCAGTTCTTTGAGTGAAATATTTGTTATAAAATACTTTCACTTGCTTGCACGTGTATATCGATTCTGTCTTCTGTGTGTGTTGGAGATAGCAAAAGAATTACAGCAATCGTTATTAGCAAAGTTCACTTTGTTCTTTACTTCAACACAATCTATTGGTAGTTAATGTCATGAAATACTGATATTTGTAGGAGTTTAATGACCGTTAAAGACACTTAAAGGGTTAAAAATACAGTGCCTCATGCTTGTATGTATTCTTACATTGAGCAATATGGCTTGCACTGAAAATCTAAAAAGACCAATTATGATTCCTATCTTTCCTCGGGTTTAAAAGAAAATGTCTACATCATTTTTTTTTCCAAAGGGAATCTGAATTAAAAGGACAAGTGAGAAATGCTTAGCTTTAAAGGGGCATTTTCTTCCCTGAAATGCACGTAAAAGCGCAGCTGCAGCACCACAGTGTTCACTCTAGGGCAGGAAAAGCTGTCCCTTTTTGGCCCTGAAAAGAACTGTTCCTGTATGTGTGATGGGAGAATGTTTTCAGGCTGCCTCTTCATCTCTTCTCATCAGTCTGGTGACAGGCTGGAAAATATTTGCCTGTGAGTCTGTGTGGCTGGACTTTGGTTTGGGCACCATCTACAATTACAGAGAAGCAGTATGATGAGGAGTCATTCTAGGATGGTGTAAAACCTGGTTGACACTGTTCTCTCATTTGAAAGAAGAGAGGGTTCAGTCAGTTCTATAGCATATAGCCTCTATAGAGGCCTTTTGGGACACTGATAGTCTGTAGTAATCTCTAGCCTGAAAGGTAGGAATGGTCTAAGTAAAGAACATGGTGGCTAAGAGAAGGTTGATAGTACATTGCTGTCCTCATTTTGGCTAAGGCTTTCTTGTCCAAACATATTTCTGTTTGACTAGCAGAAATATTTTTTGGCAGTAGAAGACTTACAGCGGGAGCACATGTATATATTCACTAGTGGAAGAATTAGGGTCTCTAGTAGACAAACTGGAGTGTACTTGTGAAGGGAACCTCTGGGAAGCTCTGTTGCCTGGTGCAAGCACTGATCTGAGGAAATAGAAGGCTTCCTATACCCACTGGAAGCAGAAGGGACAGGGGGTCTTGTAATTGCTAGTAAGATTTCATATTAATAAATTAGGAATCTAGGGAGATTTTATGGCTTAACAGCAGGCAGCCTACTTCTGTTTCTTTTTTTGGGTAAAAGCTGACCTTTCTACTGGGTAATACTGTTTAGGTTTTGGTAATAACTGTAAGTCTGGGCATGAGTTTCCACTAGTATTTTATTTTAACTTAATTAAACACTTGTCAGGTTTTTGTGCTCTTGTCCTGTATTGGATTGTAATTTCAAATGTCTACTTCAGTTAAAAAAACCCACCCTAAAACCAGCTGGTTGAGGCTCACAAAAGTACATAATGCCTAGTTTGGCTCTCAGGGCAGTGGTCTGTTCTGCTCTACATAGAGACAATAAACCTTGTATCCTGTGATGATTTTATTTTTAATTGGTGTGAATAAAAATATTAAAATCAGACATTTAATAAAAACTTGTCTTATTGCAATTTGACACCCATGGTTACACCCCAGATCTGTATATAATCTGTATGTAACGTAGAGGATTCTCTACTGCAAAAAGCTAAGGCACTAAGGAGAGTACACTTAAATTTAACAGGCAGAACTCTCTAGGATACTGATACTGTTAGATGAGAGAAGTGAAGCAAAAATAGGACTGGAAGAGCTGACGCACACAAATGCTGAGGTCAGAATGAAAACTGGTTTGTCTGAAGATGGCATAAAGCTGAAGGAACTGAGACTTTACCTCCGGCAGTTTTTTTTTGAAGCTGTGGTCGCGTTCTTATGTTGCAGTGGCTGTGTTATTTTTTTTTTCGTTTTCAGGTTGCTGTTTGTGGTGTTGAAACGAAAAAGAGTTCAGCCTCTAGATATGCACATAATCCAGAGGAATTGTTCTAATGTACTTTCTTACATAACAACTCTGTATTTATTCTCCCTCAAGAATGAACTATTCAGTCTAGGACCACAGATACATTCTGCTAGGGTTTTTTAGGTAAATGCATTGTCCTGGAGAGTCTATTTTAAATTTTATCTCCTTTCATCATGGCAACTTTGTTAATAGTAGATTTTTCTGGAAAGTAGTAGTATTTCAGGGGTTGAGGAGAACCTTAGGCAGTATGGCACATTGCCTATGAGATCCTTTTAAGCAAACGCTCTTTTAATTGCAGTGCTGGGATGTGATTTTCCTTTTGAAGACTTTCTACCGTTTTGAAGAGTAGTACTTTTAAGCTGTGAATGCATACCAGTGGGGTAGATGAGGATGTGATTCCTGCTCCTGCATGCTTAGGAATAGTGAGATACAGGACTCACAATTTGCTCAGACAAATGGCACTTTTATTTAGCATGTAATACCTATTGGCATAAACTATCTACAGATTGTCTAGTAGTCATTGCTGCAGACTTTTAAAGAGGCAAGTCTTTTTTTTTCATTATCAGTGTTTTGATGTTTGTGGGAGGATTGTGGATCAGGGGTATGATGGAATGTTCTCGGTAAAGGTACAACACCCTCAGTAACGAGGTAGATTAAGATTGGCAGGTAGCATAGTTCTTTATTTAAGGTAAAAAATTGATAAACTCATGAAGCTGGACTCTGTACTTGACCTTGGTAATGTTTAATAGCTTAGAGGAATCAAGAGAAAAGATTCGCACTGAGCAACAGGTTGCTTTTTTGACATCATTTGTTCAGATCTCTTAGGCCTTTTTAAATGTAAATAAAGAGAATGTATTCTCCCTTTAAGAAAAAAAAACCCTATAAATCTGACTTTGTGTTATTGATAGTATTGTAAATGAGCACCTGGGATGCTATTAAATTCATAGATATCCTCAGTTCTGTCTCTTTCATTCACCAAGTAATGGATTACTTTCATTTAAGATTAGAAGTCTTGCTACAAAGTGAAAGCCTGCTTTGATACTAACATGAAAAGGCACTTCTATACCTAAAGATGAGTTCTCTATAAATAGATAGCAGTGATACTGCAGTTTAGGAAACTTCATTCCATTAAAAACATCAGTAAAGAACTAGAGTAACGCTTAATAATTAATGAATATGATTTAAGTCCATTTTAAAGTGATGACACTTTTTTAATGGTCCTGTAATATTTATAAGAAACTCTTACCTCCCATAATTCTAATGAATTAATTTTCCTGATCCTTACTGAAAGTTACACCTGTAAAATAGTTTTTCAGCTTGCTACTAAAGGGTCTTTTGTTCAAAACCGCAGTTCATTTACATATTTTTGTAATGTCTTCAGGGTCTGTAGACTTGCCTCTTTTGTTTGGCATAGTGTACTTCCTATAAGTTACTGACTATTAGCTAACACCGACTACTTTAAGAAGGATTAAAAGTTCCGCACATAAAATCAGAATGGTTTGGGTTGAAAGGAACCTTAAAGATCATCTAGTTTCAACCCTGCTGCCACGGACAAGGATAACTTCCACTGGATCAGGTTTGTACACAAACCACATTTTGCGAAAAGGAATATTATTTTCTTGTTTTTCATACAGAAAGTCTAGACTGTGTCAAAAGAAGGTACAAGGTGACAAAACTGTATACAGAAGACTTTCATTTCATTGCAAGTACGAAAATTTTTCCACTGTCTTTACTGTTAAGACCCTAATAGTGGGGCATTGTCCTGGTTTCGGCTGGGATAGAATTAATTTTCTTCCTAGCAGCTAGTACAGTGTGTTTTGGATTTAGTATGACAATAATGTTGATAACACACTGATGTTTTAGTTGTTGCTAAGTAGTACTTATCCTAAGTCAAGGACTTCTCAGTTTCCCATGCTCTGCCAGTGAGGAGATGCACAAGAAGCCAGGAGGGAGCACAGCCAGAAAAGCTGACCCGAACTACCCAAAGGGATATTCCATACCATAGGATGTCATACTCAGTATAGAAACTGGAAGGAGTTGGCTGGGAGGTGCAGGTCACGGGGGTTGGACTGGGCATTGGTCAGTGGGTGGTGAGCAATTGTATTGTGCATGAATTGTCTTTCTTGGGTTTTACTCCTTTCTCTCTTTGTTATCTTCCTTTTCGTTACTATTGTTGTTATTATTGTATTTTACTTTCAGTTATTAAACAGTTCTTCTCTCAACCCATGGATTTTACCTTTTTTCTGATTATTCTTCCTATCCCACTGGGAGGGGGAGGAGTGAGTGATCAGCTGCGTAGTACTTAGCTGGCAGCTGGGTTTAAGCCATGGCAGACCTTAACAGTAAGAGCATTGTTCTTCTTTATGTAATTCACTTCCATTAAGGAGCTCTGCACTGGGTAGTAGGAAGATCATGTGACTAAAATTTCAGGATAGATTCAGTTCATATTCAGCATATTCCATGAGTGTTGGCTAAGTTAAAGGTCCAGCATGAGTTGGAGGAGGCATGGATTGGGATGGTAATTAGATCCTGCCATTTGCCTTTGCTTCTAGCTCATTTGCAGGCTATTTGTACTCCCAGAGAAGCCATGGTGGCAGAACAAGGCAGCGTTAACGATACCTGAGTATATGGTGCCCGTTTATGTCTGTTCTCTCTACGTGGCATCATGAGGCATCTCAGCCTTCCTGCTTTTTCCAACTCTGCCTCTCCTGTTAACAGATTGATTGTGTGTATGCCAGCTTTCCCAGCTAAGGGCTTATGGCATTTAAAAAGAGTGGTTATATTCTTATAATCATCATATTAATTTAGGAGGACACCTGAGTTCTTGGCCACCATCATACTGAGACTATTCATGCCTAGAGCTCTCACAACCCGGGAATATTCCAATGTATTCCAATGATCAGACTATAGATTAGGTTAGTGTGGACCCAGACTTGGTCCCTTTAGACGAATTGAGATTACTGCAAAAAAATGCGATATGTGTGATGGACTTCTGCACCATAATTTGTGCTTCCAGTGCTGTTAATGCATTTCAACTGAGAACCATTTTGCATAAATGCAGTTACTGTCCCTCTTTTGATGATAAGAATCCAAGGTCACTCCTTTTGGGGGGACTGGAAGCATGAAATTTTGTTTGTTTTGTTTTTAAAGAGTTTCTGGAGCAAGTTTTACTGTCTTAGAAAAAGCCTGTGTTACATCAATGAAGACAATGGATTGTAAGGTTCAGCCCATGAACTGTTTTTCTGCTGACTTCCAGCCTGTGTACCAATCATACCCTCAGAGCTGGATATTTAGCAACTTGTAAAAATTTAATGAGATTTTCAGGAAAAGGTAACTTTAGGTATTTTGAAGTCTAGAATTCATCTGATGAGGTTTCTTACTGAAATATTTCTAAAATGTTTTACTAAATTATAAAACTAGCTTTTATTTCTTCCACTTAAACAAGTCTGGGGTGGGGTAATTGCTTCTGGGTGGTTAATTGTTATGAATCTTGAACTGAATTGAAAATTGGTGTTACGGGAGATATGAGCAAGGCAATGGAAAACACTAGTCGGGAAGGCAGGAAATTGTAAATTGAGCTGTGCAAAATGTTCACAAAATAGGAAACAGGGTAATACTCTGGTAGGATATTGTTACAGTCTTGAAACATAGCTCCGGTTTGCTTTTAATCAATACCCAGACAAATTCAGCACGTCTTTTAAATGAAAGAAAACTGGTGAACATTTGCAAAAGTGCTAGTCACTGTGGGTTTGAGTGTTAGACACTCTATCTAAAGTTTTGTAAAGAAAAAAACAGGAAGCAAAGCAACTGAAGGATAAAGTTCAAGGAGTCTAAACCATGGCAGATCAAAACAGAAGCAAATGTCTGCATAAACCCCCACAATATGAAACTGCTTTGTTTTTAATGATTTCATTCCTAACAGATGTTTGAGAAGAGCTGACCTTTTGCCAGGAATGTCATTATCACCTATTGCATTATGCAGCTAATAGTAGGCACTTGTCAATTTCTTTTGCATACTTTTCAAACTATATTTTGGATACTGCAATAGTCTCTTTCCATTTTTCCATTATGAGTGAGTACATGGAAATGCTGTCAACAAATAATTGGTGACTTTGGGATGGACACTTCTCATGGTCTTTTTGGATTGTATAAAATTCAGTGTTCTGTGGTATTCTAAAAAGTCCCAGGTTAAACATTTTGAAAAGCAAAACTTCACTGTAGAAAAGGCTATTTTTAGTCATTTTTCTTTAGGAGAGGAAATAGGAATGGCATGGGTCTTATTTGATATGATTTCCAGCTCATCAAGTATGGAAAACCTATAAGGGATGAGACAAAATAGGTGCCTTTTACTGATGTTTTTAGCTGTTGTTGGATTAAAATTTAAGGCCTAGATTTCATTATAATGTAGGTTTTTATTAAGATTTCTTATGAAGTGAAGGCTTATGGTAGGACCTGATTTAGAGGAGCACCTGAATCATTGGTGCCTGCTTTTTCTGACTGTTTTGAAAGTGTTTTGTTTATATAAGAACTAGCCCATCTAGCAAAAACATCCCTCCACACCCCACCCAAAAAAAGAAAAAAAAAAAAAACAAACCAGAAAAAAAACCCCTTCCTTTTAGATTTCAAGGAAGTATTTCATAAACTCTAGAATGATTCATGGTATGCTTTTTAAAAATTGAGATACTGTTGGCACAATGTCAGGAAAAGTTATTCTATACATGCTAGAGACAAAGGCCAAATTATTTCTTCTCTCTTCTTTGGCATTGACGTCTATTTAATTTTGAAAAAAATGAGCAAATGAGTATAACACAGTTATGCTATGTGCTCTAGAAATTTCTGGAGATGTTCAAAACCCAGCTGGACACAGGACTGGACAACCTGCTGTAGCTGATCCTGCTTGAACAGGGAGGCTGGACTAGATGATCTCCAGAGGTCTCTTCCAACCTAAATGATTCTGTGATTCTTAATTTGCTTGATGATAGACTCTTAAGTTTGCTTTTATATTTTTCATATTCCTTTGATGTGTCAGCCCAAATCAAAAAACTGCCTGAAATAATGAAAAGGAAGTGTTAACAACATGTTAAGAGAAACGAAAGCTAACAAGTTCTCAAATTGATGTGTTATGTTAGAAACAGAGTAGCATAAAAGATGAATTGGCTCCCTTCTGTTGATATTAATGTACAACCCAACCAGGGAAGGGAATGGAGTATTAAAAGTGCTATACCAGTAAGTTCTACTGGCTCTTGTATTATAAATCTTCTGTTATAGGTCTTATGGTACTTGTACCAATAATTCTTTCAAAGGCATGTAATACATACTGAAAACACTAGTCATATAACAGAGAACATTAGTACTTATGCTAGGTAACTAATCCCTAACACTAAGAGAATGTATGAGAAAAGTTTTTATTATTTTGTTGTAGATCTTAAGAACTGAGTTTGAATTTTTATTTCTGCATTAAAACCCCAAAGTACTAAGCTAGCTGAAAACATTTTGGTGAGACAAAGGTTCCTTGCACTTTTCTTGTTCCAGCTGGAAACAGTATGAGGAAGAGATACTGGATTTTGTTAGTGAGGATCTGGATCTTTGGTTCCTATGGGTAGTTAGTCCACCCAAAATGTGATTACTTTAGAGCAAGATGTCTGTCACTCTTGATTTTCCCCACCCGGGCAGCTTCTGAATTATGCAATTTGCATAGTACATTCTATTTTATTCTTAGTTCAGTGCAGATCTGAAAATGTAAGCATTTTGTATAAGGGGTTAGTAGGTAGATGGATCCCAAGTTCTCTGAGGTGTATTTGAGGGTAGTTCTACAGCTGAATATGAAGAGAAACTGTAGAAAGTAATCAGAGCCAACTGTAAGGAAAGAGCAAAAGGCTTGAATAGCTGGGAGAACAGATAAAGGAAGAAAGCTGAGAAAGAAATTACCCCAAATATTTCATCTGTGCAACTAAAATTTTATTCCACATTTTTAATTAGGCATTTAAATTCATATTAATTATTAAGAGCTGCAGATTCAAGCCAGAAGCAACTGGTAAGCCAGAAACACACTGTACTTATTTCCCAAGCCCGTGTGTTTCAGTACTCTGGACAGGGATGTGATTCCAACCCTATGGATGTACGCTGGGAGAACACTGAAGTAGTAGGTTCAGACTTTCTTGCATGTAAGGGTAACTGTATTTATTATGTGATGCTACTGAGGGAGACAAGGTTCCAATCATTGTTTCACTGATGCAAAGGAGAAAAATTTGGTAAGACTTAGTAAATCATTTCAGCTTCTTCTCAGGGCTGCCTACGTCTTTGTGCACTTGTTGATTTAGGCTGAGCTAACTGTCTGCTAGAAGTAAGGTGGCTAGGACTAACTAGATAAGTATGGAAAGACTGTAGCTATAAATACCCCGGAGTCTGGATCAAGTGCTTAGTGATGCACAAGGACACATAGCATAGCTCTAAACTATTGAATAGATTTGCATTCTAAACTTTGAGGAATATTGCCTCCCTTGCCGTCTCACTTCCTTCTCTATCATACACAGTCACCCCTTATTCCTGACAAAGTCTGTCTTAATCTAGCTAAAGAAATAAGAGAATTTTCAATGGAAAAGTCCCTTGCATGGAAGGGTCTTGTATAAAGGTGAACTGTCTAAACTTATTCAACCATTCAGAAAATCTCTTTCCATTCTGAAAATTAATGCTGTATCAAATGAGGGTAGGAATAGTACAGGATCCATTGTAACAGATCATAAAATGCTTTCAGTCTGAAAATGCAAAGATCCAAAAATATTTCCTCCTTCTTCTGGCTATAAGAATAATTCATCTTCTTTAAATGAAATCTCCCCTACCAGAATTATAGCGCTCTCTACTTCCTTAGAGTGTTTTATCCATAAGAGACAGCTTTTATTTCTCTGGCATGGAACTGGAATCTGATGTCATTGACTTCAGTTGGATATTCATCATACAGCTCATTGTATGACAACAGAATTTATCATACAACAAGCTAGCTCTGCACCAAGCAGGGCTTTGGACCAGATGAACTCCTGAGGTCCCTTCCAACTGAATTTATTCTGTGACTCTGTTTTCACGATCTGTTTCTTCAACTGTCTAGACAAATAAGGGGCCCTCTGGAAGGTGCCAACCCTCAACCTTCTTTCATGGCCTTACTAAGAGCCAGAAGGGTAATGTATCTAGTCATACTGTTATCCAAACAGATAATTAAAAATGCTTTGTGTTTATTCTTATATCCTGGTGTATTTAACTGGTGCCTGCCTTGACTTAGGAATCTGCCTTGAACGTTAAGTTTCT
>NW_009637448.1:34114-58419 GCF_000690535.1 Cariama cristata | reverse complement strand
GCAGGAATGGACTTTTCCTTTCTGTTTTTTAATTCATTGCTGGTATTGCCAGGTGCGTAATAGTCCTCTTCAGATGGGCTGAGAGAAAGGAAGCCTAGTTTCCATGTAACGAATACTTGATAAGAAAAAACTGGTGGTTGGGGGAAAGACTGTGGAAGAGAAAATTACGATCAAACTCAATATTGGAAAACGTTTCATGGCATAAAAGTGGTTCTTCAGCATGCTGATGATAGAAGGGAAGAGGAGGTGGAAGGGAGGAAGGTAAGAATGATGTGGAGTATGAACTTTAAAGAGTGATTCAGGAAGTCTGTGTCTGCTCTTTGATAGATTTTGTGCTGTAATCAAAAGCCAAAAGAAAAAAAAAAAAAAAGAAAAAAAAATACCCAACTCTCAGAGGCCAAAAAGGGAAATTGCAAGACAGTTATTTTGGTTGTTTTCTTCTGGTAACAAGGCTGAAATCAGTAGGAGTTTTTCTATTAATTTCTGTGAGAGAAGAGCTGTGTCCTAAAGGACTCCCACAAGCACGTTCTAAAACATTTGCGCTGAATGGTAAAAACAAGATATAAAACTCTACAAATAGTAACTGTCGACTCAGAAGAAGGAATATATCCTAGCGCGACATCTCATACAATGTGTGAAGCTGCCTATTTCTGGCAATTTTGTTGTCGCATCCAGACAAATGGTGGTAATAGCCAAATGTAAGAATAATGACTAATACAAAATCTGAAGTGAGCATCCTCTAGTTTTTCCATATGGCTATGAATAGGATTAGATTCCGTCCAGAAATCTCCAAACTATATTAAATTTTCCTTCAGCTATAGCAATGCACAAAACGTTGAGTTATACTGTACAATAAAAACTGCTGAAAAGTTATGTAAAGAACTAAAGAATCATGTTTGTTCTTTTCCTTTTCCTACCCTAATCCAGGTGATCTAATTGGATGAAATGAATAAGACTAATGCAAAGCTTTGATGAAAATGTTATCTAAAATATATGATACATGATTTTTTAAAAAGTGTGTTCCTGTGGAAGCACACGATACAGTAACAAGACACAACTTCAGTGATAGACATCTTTACAAAATTTAAGCCAGCTGCACAAGAGAGGTGGACAGTGTGAAAGATCCTTAATTTTAAAAAGAGTTACTTTTTTATTCAGAACCTCATTTCTCTTATACTCTTAGAAAACACATGAGATCCATGAAGTCCCACAAAAGTGGCTGGAGGCTGGGAGGGTGGTAGAAAGAATACCCCCATTCCTTGCTCTGTGCATATGTACTTTTAGTTCTGAACTGCTATGGCCACAGTCACCACCCAAATGTTTGGTCAAACTCAGTGCATTCATTTTTATATTCTACAGCAGGCTAGGCAAGTCTGAAGAACATGGCTAAGGAAGAAGGAACTGAGGCAGTTATGTCCAGTTTCTTATCTTTGAATAAATGGAGGGCTTTAAAGTACTAATCTGTTGATCTGAAAACAAGGTACAGCACTAAATAGTTTTACCAGTGTTGTAATTTCTTCTCATGAAGCCTTTTTAATGGCTATAGAATTATGCAAAGAGTAGTTACTTAATGTTCATTCTTTTTAACTCTAAGGTTACATGGTGGTAATTTTGAAAGATGAAATGTGTAAGTAACATGCTGTCAAATATCTATAGTAAATCATATGATTTGGCAGCAGAAAACGTTAAATTGGCATTTATTTTTGAATGGCTCAGAGGTGTTTTGTTGTAAAAGAATGTCAGGCAAATAAAAGAAAAGGTCAAAGGGAGATCTTTCCGTTTAATAGCTAAAGAAGAGTAAATGTCTTAGTAATCCTTAATAGACTTAGGGAACTCTCTGATGCTTCTAAAGTTAAGCCGTACTAGGAAAGCACTAAGGATATAGCAGTTCCACTGCTTCGGATAGCATTCCTCACAGCTGCTAATCACATAAGTTGCATGTTATTTAGATCATATGAAATTATTCCAATAGTGTTTATTACTGACTCTTAGATATGGGATGTAGTAGTATGTGGGGTAGCTTGGGGGAGAGAGAAGACTCTTTCTGCCACCTCTCATCTCCTGGAGACTGTGCATAAACTAAGACCTGCCTTACTATCTTGGCCACAACACTAGTGAGCTATCTTTGATACAGTTTTACTAGTAGAGTAAAAGAAACAGCAGAAATAGGTAAAGAAATTATTAGCAGAAATAGGTAAAGAAAAAATTGCCATGTAAATCTGTCCCACGTGCAAATCAGTCAAAAGAACAAAGTGGTCAACCAGGAGGTAAAAGCTCTGTGTACTGGTTGTTCTCACTCACTGAGAAACAATGTCCCCTGGGGCCAGTGTACCCAAGACCTTAGTTCTTATGACCTCAGTTTTACACTTGACCCTGAAGACACTTAGGCTTGCAGCTACATGTTTTCTGACCTTGCTTACTTCTGGTTTGCACTGAAGTGAAGTAACCCCTTCGTCTTCAGTGAAATTGTTATAAGATGCAACAACAGTTGCTGCAGAAAGAAACACGTATTTTGATTCTCGTCATGTTGGTCAACAGTCTAATTCAAAATCAAAATTGAGTAATTATTTTAATCAGGTTAATATGGTTACATAGCTATCATTCTACTTGGGAAATTCACTTTGTCATGCATAGCAGCTTAAATAATACAGACTTCCTCCCTCCTCTCCCCCAGCCGTGGAAGCACTGTGCTTTTGGGCATTGTTGGGGTACCTCTCAGGTTGGCCTGTAAAAACATCTTAAAGTTACTATATAATTAAAAAGTCTATAAAGACTTCTAGGAAGATGTAACCTATTCAGTACCAGCGGCTGTATCTCTTCATTCAGTTATCTCACACAAAGCAGTTTGAAATGTTAAGTATTTTCATTTTTGTGTTCTATGGAAATTTTCTTAGAAAAAGAATTAAAAGTAGTGGGAAATCACTGATGTAAGTGCAGTAACAAAACTTGCCTGTACTAACTGCTTGCTTCCATTTACTTGTATCAAAGCACTTTTATAACCTGTGATTACAAATGGGATACTCAAACTAGCCTGGTTTAAAAGACACAAAGGAGTAGTAGTGGTCACTGCTTGGACTTCCCCAAGAAGTAAAGTGAAAGACACATTTAACTGAGAAACAAAAGGCAAATTAGTAGTTACAAAAGGGTGTGAAAAGAGCTGTTCTCAATATGGTCTGGTGTGGATGGATAGATATCTTTCTCTTTCCTTTAACACTTAATATCTTACTGGCTATCAGTGTCTATTCACAGTCTTTTCTAGATGAAGACCTAAATATTTTCAAAAGTTTCAGAGACATTTTAATTTCAAATTTTCACTTGCATGATGAAAAGGGTGAAATGGAAGCTTTCTATTTGGTAGTCTTTTCCAGAAACCATTCATAGCTAGAAAAGTATAAGGAAAAATAAAACCAAGCATCTAGATATTGTGCTTTAGCTATCTTTGTTTTGTTTAGAACTTTAACCAGAGACATATTGAGTGTTTTAAATTAATCATGAATAGTTCCAGCACTCTTAAGATCTATCCATTTAAGAGAGAAGTTTTGTTTTGTTTTTTTTTTTTTTTAATGTTGATGGCACATGATTTTCTCTAAGTTTATACGTGATTTACTTTATAGCTTTATAGGGTATATTTTGCTTCAGTTTCCCTGTCTATAAAATACAAATAAAAATACATCACTGTGAATCTTCAATAAGGATTTTTATAAGAATTATTAGGGATTTAAGAAAGTAATTTCAAACTATTCCTGAAGATATGTTTTCCAATTTATTGAGGATTTGTAGAAGTATCGAGAGACAAGGATATGCAAGGGAATATAGACATTAAGACTGTCTTTATAGTGGAAGGCCACAAGGGCTGGCTAAAGGAAGCTCAATACGTCAGCTCCATCCATGAGGTGGGGAAATATTCATTGTTATTTTACTGATAAAATAAGGACATAGAGATGACCTGTTCTCCCAGGTAGGTGGAAATTGTGAAAAACAATGACAAACTATTAAAGCTAGCATGATACAGAGACTTCAGTTTAGCTGGAAGATGAACAGCTTTGTTCCTAATGCTGTATAATTCCACTAGTGCTTCACCTGATTTACTGGGTTTGCTGTATTTTGTCATAGCACTCGTGCTATGGCAGCACACCTTCTGCAGTTAACCTGATACTGTGCTGCACTGTTTGACTTTACTCAGCTGGTTCTGTGTTGAGTCTTTGGAATGATCTCTAGTTCACAGTTGGGAAATGACCTGCTTGCAATACAGTTCATCTTGTCAAGCTGGGAAATGAACCATTCCCTAGTCTTTTCTCCTCCTGTTAGATTAAATAGAGTAGAGTGGAATATGGTAGATTCCACAGCAAAAAAAGCAAATGGTTATACAGTAAGTTGTCCGTTAGACAGTGAGAGAAGTGGGGGAAAAAAAAAAATCACATTCTTCAAACGTTTGGCTGTATGAATGACTGAGTTGTGTTGTCCAAAGGAATGTCTAAACAGGTTGTTTCAAAGTTATGACTTGTAAGCCAATAGAATGCAGGATGAGTTATGAGGAGAACGCATTTGGATATGTGTAAATAAATGTCTAAAGTCTAGAACTTTTCAGACCGAGGGAAAGTGAATAAATACAGGTTATTAATGACATTAATTCATACATACCAGCACCCTCTTTTTGTAATCCTGTTTCTGTTCCTTTTAAATCTCCTTTTATAGCATAGTGGAAGGAGCTAATTTGGTGCATAAATGGTTATAAAGTTTACAGCTATTTAATTTCAGTCTTAACACTCTGAGCAAGCCAATCAAGATTCAGACAAAGGTGTTACTGTCTCTAATGAGCTAAAAGAAACTTTTAGAACTAGGTAAATAGAATCAGAGAAAATTGGAAACTTTTTTTCCTCCTCCTTATTTCAATATCTACCTACCTCAGGAGTTCAGAAATTCTGCTATACCACTTTAGTAGTATTCTAGCAGAAAGTTTTAGCATTCTGGTACATTGAAAGCAATACCTCAGACTCCAATTTGTTCTTAGGTAAGAAGATTAATTTATATGCTGATTAATTTTCTGGACTGGTTGGCTTCCTCTGCCTTTGTCATATGTATCACTTGTTAGTAATCGATTTTCTTTAACCTCTATACACCAATTCTGATGGTACATGAATTCATTTGTTTGCTTTATGCCCTTCATTTGTAACACTAACTGGTATCTATATTCTGTGATGGAACTTGATCCTGAAAGGTGCCTGAATGCTCGTAATTTTTGCTGTGTTATGAGCGCTGAACACTTAGCAGAAGGCGGCAATTAGGAAATAAATATTCCTGTTTGAACTGTTCCACTGAGTTAAATGTCATTAAACAAGGGCTTATTTTTTAAATGAAAGCCTACGTATTCATGCTGGTAACAGTCTACCTGCTTTACTTGGTGCAGGAACTGATTTAGTAGCCTAGTAGTATGGAAAGTAGATCTTTCCATATGGAATGCTTTCATTTTGCAAGAAACATACTGTTTCTTACATGACTGGCGGATGAAAATACTAAACTGCTAAGAGTATCATGGTTTCCCTCTCTCCTGTTAGTTTCCTGCGGTGAATCTCATTTAAAACAGCTAACATGGATGTTAGATTTGATTCTGTTCCCATTCTAGCAAGTGGAATGAAGGAAAGACGTATGTGAACTGACATCATCCATCAAACTAAAAGAACTCCAAACTTCTCAATCCTGCTGAGGCATGTGCTTATTTAGTAAGTTGGGTCACCTGTGTAAAAAGGATGGTATCAGCTGATTATCCTTTCTGAGAGACAGAGGGAAAAGAAAAAAGAAGGTTACATTGCATTCTAGAAGTTGATGTCTGGCTTCGTTTTCTTATTTCTGCACACCAGGAAATTCTCAAAGTACTTCTCTGAAGATAAGTGAACATAGAATCATAGAATGGTTTGGATGGAAAAGACCTTAAAGACCATCTCATTCCAACCTCTCTGCCAAGGACAGGGACACCTTCCACTAGACCAGGTTGCTCAAACCTCCATCCAACCTGGCCTTGAACACTTCCAGGGATGGGGCATCCACAACTTCTCTGGGCAACCTATTCCAGTGCCTCACCACCCTCACTGTGAAGAATTTCTTCCTAATATCTAATCTGAATCTACCAGTTTAAAACCATTACCCATTGTCCTGTCACTACAAGCCCTTGTAGAAAGTCATACTCATCATAGCTTACTTATGCCTGTTAAGTCTTTGTGTGAAATATTTCATGAGGAAATGTGTAAATATTTTGACTGGTTGTGCATTTATTCTGAGAGTGCATTGCAGATGACACATGAATGTATCAGGATGAAGCTGTGGCAGCAGAGGCATGTAAAAGATTGTTAATGTTTTCAAAATTATTTTTTCATTAATAGAGCCAGCAATAGTAAAAAACACCATTATGCAAACGGACTAAAGTAGACTAACACATACCTAGCATAGGCGTATTAACACTATCAGGACAGTAGTAGAGATATTTTTAAGACATAATTTATAACATGAAGACAGACATACACGGTAACAACTTGTTTTCAAATTTGATGGCACATTTTGTACTTTTATTTCTCCTTCTAGGCAGCAGATGTCGGTTTTGTTGGGTTTTGGGGTTTTTTGGGTTTTTTTTGTGGGTTTTTTTTTGTTGTTTTGTTTTTTTTTAATAATCATGAAGGCTGCCAAACATTAGATACTTACCAAAAGAGAATAGTACATATGGAATTGTGTAGTTTTTATCTAAGTTTCTTTCAAATACACAAAAATGTGATTTAATCAAATTAGTGTGTGTGTGTTTGTAAAGTAGCATACAAAGAAATATAAGCAGTAACGTAGCAGATAATAAATGTATGTAAGTATGTTTAAAGATTTTAAATGTCAGCAAGTCAGTTGTCATCCAATAGATCACAGAAACCATAAAGAAACTAAAAGTCTTCTAACTGCTTTATAATGATAAATGTTAGCTTTGAAATCTTGGAAAGTAAAATTGAACTTCAATATATTGCAATACAATGTTTGCTCAAATTTGCAGATCCAGTAACTGGGAAATCATTCCTGAAGAGATGGTTAGATCCTTTCTCATAGTTAATTGTAGGTTTAGACTTAGTGCGATATATTTTGTTATACAAGTGATGAAGATTTTACCACGAGAAGCATTGTGAAATCCTTAGATTTTTTTTTTAATGTATGTTTCTTTTAGCATTGATATTAGAACCTTCAACTATAGAAAATATCTCAGTTGTGTTTAGCTAGCCTGCTGTTTTGAAATTTTTTAGCTTAATTTTAATCTAAATGTATCTACAATTGGCTTCATATCTCTGGTTTGCACCAACAGGGAGAGGGGCAGAACAAAACTACAATGCTACCAAATCTCTGTATACATACTTTTGTGTGATACTATAACTATCCCACAACCTTTTTGGCTCTGAAATAGATGGATTTAACTTTTAATTTTATGCAACAGATAATTTTCTAGACTTAAGACTATTTTTGTAACTCCCTTCTGAACCCTTTCCAGTTTGTCAGAAACCTTTCTGAATCATGGAGGAATGAATCAGTCAAAGCCTCACTAATGCCAGATGTTGCCATTAAATCATTTCCCTACTCCTACTTGATGTTTCCTAGATTTTGCATCCAAGGTCCATGTTAGCCCACTTAGAGGACCACAGTAAGAACGTGTTTATTTCAGTTAGATTCTTTGCATTGTTCTTGAACTTCTTGTTAGTGTTTTTCCCTTTTGTCTTCTAGATTTAGAATAGGAATAGACCACTCAAATAAAACATTACGCTAAGTAACATAGGAGAGCACTTAAGCATATACTTAGTTTTCTGTAGACACAAAAGAGATTTGTATATACCCTTAAACTGCACGCTTACATATTGTTCTGAATACATAATACCTGCTGGGCTGAATTTTGAGGTCAACTGATTAGTATTTTTATCATAACATTTGCATTGTGATATGGCAATGAATTATTAATACAAGGAAATTAAATATAAATGATAGTGATTTTTTTCCCTCCCACCTCCCAAATATTCATGTGAATCTTGAAATATCCTTTTGAATTGTCTGCATCTAAAACCTTATCCTTGGTTAACTTCCTTACATGTTGAAAGCATTAGTTGTCTGGCAAAATTTTAATGAAGAAGCAGCAAACAGTACTTGTCTCTGCAGCAGACAGCATGTGACATTTCTTCATTTAAAATTCTCTTCATGTGCTATCAGACAAATTCACACATCATATTATTCAGCATGACCTTAGTGAAAGTTCTTTGCATTACTTCTCAAATTTTGTTGTCATCTTTTTGTTGTGTTTGCATATGCATCTGTAAAATAGCACATGTTCATAAATATGTTATTCTCTATTTTGAGAAATAATACAGGAGTGCTTTAGTTTGCAGAGGTCTCATTTGCTAATGACTACTTGAAAACTGTGGTTTTAGTCCAGCCATCGCCCAAGGAAAGGAAAGGCTTTTTTACTGATGTAGCCTCCTCTCTGTCGGGAGCAGCATTGGCTGTTCTGAAAATTGATATTTTATTATTATTTGCTTAAAATAGTGTGTTAACTTCACTTTTTTTACTAAGTAAAGGAGGAGAATGAGGTTGTAAGCAGTAATCTGACACTGGGAGATGTTTGTGTGCAGCTTGTACCAGTGGGGAGGGCCAGGATTTGCTTATAAATAAAAGGTTAAAAAAAAAAATCCTCAACCTAAAACCTGAAATGTAAGGAAGAAATATTGAAATCTCATGTCACAAATCCTCACTATGGATGTATAGGTATCTTTTGCAAAATGTCAGAGGTGGTTGTGTGCTTCACTTCAGAGAATTAACAAAAGTCCATATTTCAAATACATTAATTAAGGTATTAGTGGTCTTCCCCCCTCCCCCTTGAATCCCCTTGTTTACCTTTTCTTTGTTTTGCAGCCTGATTTGTTACTTTTATCAGTTACATCTGTACTGCACACAGCTGCTTGACCTACTGAGTAGTTTTTCTTAATGCTTAATAACCTCTAACAAACATTCTTCTTGCATGTTCTGTCTAAATTTCTCAACTAAGATTTTTTTTTTTCCTTCACTTTTATCTGTTTAAGAGAAGAACATGTGATGAAGGCTCTGAGCTTTTTTTCTTGTTCATTGGGGTCCCTTCTGTAGAAAACAGTTCATTATCTCCTTCGGGGAAATTTATTGTTTTTGTCAGAAAATGTAAATTTGCTACACTAGAGGCATGTTTTTCACTGTAAGTTTGCTGTTTATGGACCACTTTTTTTTCCTTTTTTTTTTTTTTTTTTAACAAGAGTACCAAATTATGTTCTGGAATTAACTGCAAAGGAAGAAAAACAATAGCATACTTTCTAAGTATAATTTAGTATGATTAATTCAGGAACTGCATGAGTTGTTGTAGTATGTGCTTGTAATTTCTCAAGTTTGTATTTTGCTACTTCCTACTCAAAATTGGTTTAGCAATGCATAGATTTAGACGGAGAAAATCTATTCTAAATTTTTCTGAGTCTGCTGATGTGTACAGGCTTATATGGCATTTTCATTGAATAGTGTTCTTGGTCACTTAATATAGACAAAACTAATAATTTTCTGTTTACTGTTGTCTGTCATTCAATTCTCTGTCTGTAACTGTGATAACAATGCTGCTTTTTTGCTGACTTTATCATAGGATCATAGAATCATTTAGGTTGGAAAGCACCTTTAAGATCGAGTCCGACCGTAAACCTAGCATGGCCAAGTCCACCACTAAACCATGTCCCTCAGCACCACGTCTACATACCTTTTAAATGCCACCAGGGATGGTGACTCTACCACTTCCCTGGGCAGCCTGTTCCAATGCTTGACAATCCTTTTGGTGAAGAAATTCTTCCTAATATCCAATCTAAACCTCCCGTGGCACAAGGTGAGGCCATTTCCTCTTGTCCTATTGCTCATTACTTGGCAGAAGAGACTGACCCCCACCTCACTACAGCCTCCTTTCAGGTAGTCGTAGATAGCGATACGGTCTCCCCTCAGCCTCCTTTCCTCTAGACTAAACAGCCCCAGTTCCTTCAGCCACTTATCATAGGACTCGTTCCCTAGGCCCTTCATCAGGTTTGTTGCCCTTCTTTGGACACCCTCTGACACCTCAGTGTCTTCCTTGTAGTGAGCGGCCCAAAGTGTTGCATTGGTGGACTTTCAGTTGCATTGGTGAGCTACAGCTTAGTTAACTATCTGTGCAGTGACACATAGAATTGAACTCAGGTCTGTTCTACGGTCCTGCAACATCTGTCATACTAATAAGGTTATTATAATAAGATTATTATTAGTAATGGATTATTAATAGTCCTTCTTTCAGAACAGGTTTTCAGACTAAGTAAAAGGATTTTTTTTGGTATGTTTTCTGCATTCTAAAGGTGGATGGTGCCCCAAAAGTAGTGTATACAATATACTAAAACTTGTATATGTGGGATTTGCAAAGAAACTTCTACCAGCATTTTAAAAGATTGCTGTTCTCTTTGTTTTGTTTTCCTTTGTAATCAGGAGCATTTGAGACAGCTTTGTTGGAATTTGGGATTAGGTGGACATCTGTTTCACCTTGCAGTAGATGTGGATCTACAATAAAAATAGTGTGTTCCAAGAGCTAAAATGCAAGGAAACTTGGGAGGCCTGGTTATTTGTTTGAGGTCTACATGACTTTGAGCTGTGCTGTAGAAACCATAAACCATATGTGAAATGGGGATAATGCTTTTTTTTTTTTCTTTCTTTCTTAAAGGATCTGGAAAGACTAGTTCACTCCTGAACACCTGATTTGTAGGCTGAAGGAGAAACCTCCACGCTAAGTTGAGCTATTCGCACTGGGAGTAGAAAGACAGTTCTTGGGTTGTACAAGGAAAAAATCTGGATGAGGGAGGTGCATACGCTTTAGCAAATCCTGCCTTTGTGTGAGTTTCTCATATCACAGAAGATGCATGATCTTGGCAAGATGAATGGGGATGTGAATAAGCGATCTTTTTGTGGTGAGCATGCATTTCAACTCTTCATGGTTTAAGAGAAAGGATTTATTTTCCCTTTCTTTTGAGGATGCCAAGCAAGCACCCTGAAGTTTGTGTATACTCAAGTTAGATGCAATTATTTTCTTTTTGTTTACTATAGAAGTGTACTTTGAGTTTTATTATTTTATGAAGCACCATTGTTGAATTTGTTTGCAGCTTTCATAAAAAAATCTTGTAATGAGTGATTTGAGAGACATGGAGAAAATATTTCATTGAGTCAATCTTTTTTCCTAAATGTAAGCTTAAGTTTTTTTCTTTGTAGAAACAGAAGCTTTTTGGGTTTTTTGATCCTTGCTGTAAAACGTATGTGTTGTGTATATATATAGGTGCATCATCAGATGGAATTTCTGAGACTGAATAACACTGAAATGCTACTGGAGGGCAAATATAATGAATAGCAATGTGCTATAGTGACTGCAGTGGGTGAAAATATAAAAATCTTAAGGAACAATTACTAATTGCCTCTGAGAGGGTTATATAAGCAACAATAAAGCTAGGTGGCAGTTTCTTCTCTATTGTCTCAGAACTGTTCTGAGATAAGCTAGAGGTAATATATACTAAGTAATTTTTCTGTTGAAATATTTCCAGTAGTTAGAGAATTCTCCATGGTCTCTGGAGTTTTTCACATAGTTAGCTATACTAATGGTTAAAAATGTGAATTCTATATTTGTCTAGATCCATGTTCCAGTTACTGGTGCTTTTTAAAAGAGATTGACGAACTCCCTTTTATTACATTACTAATCCCCATGTAGCTACTTAACACATTAGATCAAATCACCTCTTAACCTTTTCTTTACTAAGATAAATAGATTTAAATCCTGGACCATCTCTCTAAGGCATGTCTACCAGTCTTCTAATCAGTCTTGTGGCTCTTTTCCAAACCTCGTCGCATTCCTCAGCAGCTTTCTTTTATTGGAATACTGAGGCAGGACATGATCTTTTTGATTGTATTCCTATAGCTGTCATCAGATATTAACTTTCCCCTCTTATTCAGAATTCCAGTTTAGGCATCTTTGGCTTATATTTGTGCTTTTGATCACAGCTGCATGTTGTAGTTGATGATATTAATGAATGGTTACCCAATTTTTTTCAGCTGTTGCATCCCCTGATAATTACCTGATTTAAATTCTCCAGCTGTATCAAAACTTTTTTTCTTGAACCTGATTAACCCTCAAGATTGCTCTTCATTGGTCCTCTTTGTTAACTGTTTCTCAAAGCTTTGTTTCACCTTTGCGCTTTATCACTCCTGATTTTGTTGTTTCCCCCCTGCCCCAAGTCATCAATAAAAATACTAAAGACCACATACACAAGAATGGTCTTTTGCAGATGTATACCCATTTAGCAGCAATTGTGCTAAACTTCGCCACTTAAACACAATGTTAAAAATAAATGCTGTTATTTGTTATTCTAGTAGATAATAAAGAAGTTATTGGAGAACAGTATCTAACAAACATTAGTCAAGATTCGTTTCAATAAACTCTCACTAACAGGAAGTAATCATGCTACTCTTCAACAGTCTAATAGACATATTATTCAACAATTATTGTTTAGCCATTAAATCTTCACAATTATTTTTTCCCCTACTTCCAAGTCTCTTAATGCTTTGTTGCCCATTTAGCGTGTGGTATGGCTGAGATAACATCTTTTTTTGTAGGTATTGTCTAGTAATATTAGTAATGTACAGGAAAGAAAAGAGTAATAATTCAAAATGGTGTATATTTTTTTAACAATACACACATTTATACTAACCTTCTAAATTTCTAGAAATAATGTTAAGTTAGGGAATTCCTGAGCTTTCAGCAGTCCACTTTCCTTTTTGTATTTAGTGTTCATTTGAGAGCAATATAATACAGATTTAATCCTTCCCTTTCTCTTTACTATGCCTTTCATCTCTCCAGTTCAGTAACTTTTACTTCAAAAGTTTTCCACTTTCTTTCAAAGTGTTTGCACTGTTTATCTTTAATAGTAGCCCTAACTAACAGACAGACCAATGCAGCTGTAGTTAGACTACTACATCTTTCCAGTTTTCTGTATAAAGTAAACCCAGATATATTTCCATGTATATGTCAATCCTTCTTTCCATTTTTTTTGTATGACAATCTCAGCTTCAGTTAACGCCCTGGAAGTATATTTGCAGGTCTCTTATGATATTCTGAAAGCATATACTGCATGCTTCTGGAATAAAGTGTACAATTGAAGCATGTACTGCAGGCCTCTGACAATTACTGTGTTTTCACAAAAGTTTTGCCCCAGTGACTACTTCAGCAGAATCAGTTGCTTGCTTTGGTGTTTGCTTACCATTACAGAAATTTAGGGACTGCGTTACTCAAAAAGAGTAACTGAAGTAATAGTTGCTTCCAAAAGGTGTTTTGCAATAGCACACTACTGTGTACTATTTGTTTTCAGAGGACCATTCCAAATCCAGATGAAACATAAAATGGGGATGGGAAATCTGATCATGCCAGTTCCTCTGTTGTTATTATATTATCTTTTTACATGTTTGTTTTAGCCTCGCTGGATCTCAGCCTTGTTTTTTGTAGCTCTAATTCTAGATCTCAAAAATGTCTTTTTTACGGACTTATGTCTCTGATCTCCATTTTGTTTTAAAATACAGAAGTCCACAAGCTTTTCAAAAGCAGCAGTCTCTAATAGAGGTTTTACAAAATTGTCTTCCATCACTTGTCATAAAAAGTGAAATTTCACAGAAATTTTAGTCATGCCAAAGACTGCAGTACTCTGTGTGTGTCCTTTAGCACAAGCCAATAATTTGCTAGTTAATTGTTTACTGGTGTTCTATGTTGTTCCTCTAGCCTTCAAGAAGAGAGACAGCTGTACTGAAAATTAACATTCTTGTCAAATCTGCTCATTTGTACAAAATTTTTTGCTGTGAGGGAGTGTCCGTCTGCACCTTTTATTCTTCTCTGTTCTCACTGTCCCCTCACTTAAGGCACAAACTAATTTCTACGGTGATAGTTGAGGAAAATAGCTGGTAATTTACAGGTTACACTCTTGGAAAAGATCCAAGCACATGGTGCTTGTGTGTTTAAAAACAAACAAAAGAGCAATATGTATTTTGAAGATTATTCTGTAACTGTTAACTAATCAGTATATGCAAAACTTTATTATGCAAAATAAGGTAAACACAGTGCTGCTTGAATTAAAATTTTTACCTACTTTGTACATCCTAATATACCCATGGCATCACTTGAATAGACGTTTTTGTAGTAATGGATTCCCTCCCCCCATATGCTTTAGATAGGTGGAAACGATCATTCTGTTCTTTACCACAAAAGCAAATTAAACACCAATTAACATTCTACTTCTGGTTTATCTGTTAGGCTGTTAATTCTAGAATATCCAAGGTTTCTTTTATTTTCAACCTGTCAACAAATGAGAAACATACATAGAGCCCACATTGCTTTTCGTTTTGCTCACTCATTTTTTCTTTAAAAAGTGAAAAGATTATATGAATCAGAAAAGTCTTTCCCATGAGACTTCAATTTAATAAAGAAGTAATTATTTTATAACACGTGCATATGAATGATGTATCCTATATTTCTTCCTTAGTTGTGTGTAACATAACCACCAAAATACAGTTCCAAATGTATTTCTATGTTTTGTATGTCTGCACCTTTCCCTCTACATTGTTGCTTTAAAGTCTTCCTGAATACCCCAGTGAGTTGTCCCTTAATATGTGGTTCTTCCAGTTTTTTTACAGGTCCTAAATAAATGGCAGATTGTCTATTTTTATCTTGATTTGAGAATTTGTAGGTCTGTCTCATCATGCTTCACAGTCCAGAGAGTATGTAGGTTGATGCAGATCTCCTTGTTTTATGTAGATGCATTTTCTTTGCAAATGAAAAAATGTTATATGGATTCTTCTCTGAGGACTTATAAAGTTGCTTGTAGTTTGTGTGTGAGTGCCACTGACCAGATATATCTGCCTAGTTTCCATGAGTTGACTTGTTATACAGAAGACAGACAGATATATAGGCAATATGTTGAAACAGACATAGAGACATCATCATGACTTTGTGTATAAGAAATTCTGTGATAGGTTGTATTCTTAGCACTGCTATGACATCAACAGAAAAAAATTTTTTAGTTCGTAATACTGTGTAACAGATTCTTCCTAAGTATAGCAGAGACCATTTTAGGGAGTTTTTTGGTGAGGGATGTGTGTTGATCTGGGAACGGAGGGATGAGGACCTAAAATTTCTTTGAAGTTACAAAGATTTAGTTGTAGATATCCGAAGTACCAAATACTGACAAATACTCAGGAAAAATTCTGTAATGCAAGTAAGACTTCTGGTTATAGTTTTGCAAGTCATTAATTGTGACTGCAAAGCAAGACCTCTGTAGCTTGTAATCACAGGCTGAAATCCACTTAAGCTATCAGTAAGAAAAATAGACGTCTCATGTCCTACAGTCATGAATAATCCCATGTAATGTATTCATGTCAAATTAATCAATGAAAGACTGATTTCTTTCACTGTTCTTTCAAAGTTGTATGCTGACTGAAAATATATATACTTATTTCAAAATGCTGTAAATATTGAGGCCTACAAGTCTTTATGCTCCCTAAGTTCTGGTTTATGTTGGTTTTTCTTTTTTTATTTCTAAAAACTATCTGCATAAAAAATGTCTGTGAAACTTGGATAATGGAAAGAGCAGTATATCCTGAAAGAAAAGTAAAACCTAAGAGGTTTTAAGCTAGTTGCAACATAAATGTTAAGTGTTTTTCTTATTTTGCTTCTCTCACCCATTGGAACCTAAGCTCGTGAATCTAGTTCAAGACTGAGACTGATGTTCCATCATTTCAGACAGGACACTAACATAGGTATAAAGTGAGGGAAGCTTAATATTTTTAAGGTTACTCATATATGACAAAGAATTGTGTGTCCTCATCTGAATTTATAAAAGTTGTATTGTTTATGAAATGGGTGGGGTTGTGTGTGTGTCTATATATATAATTGTGGTGTTACTTGCACAAGGCAAAAAAAGGCAATGTTAGGTTTGTGCTGTTGTGGATAGGGAATTGCATATTTAAACTTGCAACTATCAGGAGTCTTACTATGAACTCCAGAGCTAATTTTTAGCAATGATGTGTAACATGCTCCAGACTAACTAAATGAAAGTAGAATATTTTTCTGTGCATGTTGACTTAGCATGATTAAAGTGAGACTTCATAATTTAGGATGTGTGTTTGTGGTTTTCTAGGACTATTACATAGCTTTTTCATAGCACCTGGAGAGCAAGGAGATGGATAAAACCTCCAGCGTATCAAATGTGGTAATGAAACACAAGGCCTCTTCTAACAGTACCTGGGGCTTTTTTACATTCCAACGAAGTGCATGTTCAACAAGCAACAGATGTAGATTATATCATCAAACAGAATGCTGATTGAGACTGAATGTTCATATAACAGTTTATTGTTTCAGGGGCATTTTTCCTGGTCTGTTATGCATCTTTTTAAACTGATAGTGGATACCTGGAGTTTTGTGCCTTTTTGCAATACAATATTCCAAGTACGTTTATGGCAACTTCAAATATTCTTTATTTTCTCCTGAAAGTTCACTTTTTCTCCCAATAACTGCCAAAACCTCCTGATGTTAAAGAGCTTATAGAATGTGTAGGTGCTTTTCATTTGAGGAACTGTCTTAAATTCCACGTTCAGAAAGTCTGCATGACATAACAGAATGTATTTTGAGAGGGTAAAAATTGGCATAGATGCTTTAATTGTATAGTGGCTGAAGTCCTCATTCAGGTGTCTAAATAGAGAGAATTGTTTGAAAACACTAAAGAAAGGGTTTCAGAGCTTTTTATTTCCATGGAAACTGTATCTGATGCTAATATCTTTCCTTTCTCTTGCCTTTAATTACATTGTGTTTCTTTCCCCTTCCTGGTTTTCATTATGATTATGTGTAAGTCTATGGCAACTTCTTATGCAATTAATAGTATAGAATAAACATCAGCAAATAAGTACAAATGCTCTTTTTGTTTAAAAGGCTAGTGACAAGCTAACTGTGGCAGTTGCCTAGCTGCAGCAATACCGAATACACCAGCTCTATTTTTTTCTTCCTTCTCAACAAAACCTCTCTTTGGAAGAAGAGGAGGTGGTACTTGACCACTGCTTCAAGAAAACAACAACAAAAGAGTGCTGGGGCCACAAAAAAGGACACCATTATAGTTAGACCTACAGAATTTATGAAGAAATGTATTCTGGGGAGGAAATTCACAAGAAAAGTAAAAACTTTCACTGTAAAACAAAGACCCTTTGAGTGTGTTGGGTGTGAAGTTTTAGAAGAGCAATATGGGATAAAAAGGGGAAACTGAGTGTAGCTCCAATGATTGTATTATAATAGAGACATCCAAGTAATTGGTGGCTGAGAGCATATGAGAGAGAGCAGTTCAGGCAGTGAAGTACTACACAGGGCTGTATCTAGAATTAGAATTGCTAGGAATGCCCTTTGGAGTAGCCAGGGAACTATCGATAAGACTGAGAAACCACCTTGTTGTGAGATGTTGTAACTATGAACCTAGAAGAAAAATCCAAGATGAGACTGATTTCTGAATGAGATCTCAAGTTAACTGTCAACTTAGTGACAATGCAAACCTTGGGCTAAAATATCTTCTTAGATGTTAAAAGTAAAAATATCTAAAGAGTTTCCTTAAGGGTGGAGCAGGGGTGGGAGGGGAAGAGAAAAAGTGGGAAATAGATTACTCGCCTATAGGTAAAGAATACATGCACTAAGGAATTGTGTGTTTGTTAGAATGATCTGACCTCTTGCCCCTTGAAAAGGACTAATGTATCACGGAGGTTAGTAATTGCTAAATAAGCTGCAGATAGTTTCTAATCCTGAAGTGTTTCTGGATAATGAATCTGATGGTGTGTACGTTTCATTAAGAATCAAGGCATGTCTAGCTCCGACATTTGAGCCAAGAACACAAACACAAACACCCTGCATTCCCAGGGCTCAGTGACTAATACTTCCAGTGAGATCTCAGCATTCCCTTTATAGATGAGGTGTTAATGTACACTGACATTCCAACTTGCAGCACTGAAAATTAATATCAATATGGTGGGCTAAATAAAGTGTAACTCTGGAGCTGCAAATACTTCTGGGATGAAGGACAAGTATTTTAAAACTTTTCTGCTAATGTTGAGTCAAAGTCTTTGATGCTAAAAATGAGAGATTAATAGCCTTCATGAGATTGCAGATTGTTTATCCCTGTATAGATATGCTCAAGTGAAACAGATCACCGTACTACAGTAGCTGAATTACAAAAATGAACCCATAAAACTAGATGGTGGACAGCAAGTTTTATTCCAATTTTTCTCATTTATGAGACTTCCTTTGTAGTGTGTTCCTCTGTAGTGTCTCTCTTAAACATCAATGATATTCTGCATCTGCAAGTATCTTTCTAAAGAGTAGTCAATGGCAGCATGTCTAAGTAGGTTGAATATCATTACTGGCTTCCATTGTTTCATTTGGAGACTATTCAAAAATTTTAGTTTATTGCAGTAGTATAGAGACTTCCCCTCTTTCTTCTTTTCCACCTGTTTCACCCTCACTACTTCCTTTGACACCTTCATATGTGTGTAAATTATACACTCAGACTAGCATTTAATATTTCACCTGAAGTTGTAGGGGAGCTCTGTAGTCAGGTTTTCTGTTTTTGTTCATGGGGAATGGCTCCTTTACCAACTCTCAAAGCAAATTATTTTTGAAATCAACTTCTCTCCCTCTGCCTGGAATATCACAATGTCTAGCCACTTGTTTGCTCTTGCTTTCAGGTTTCCTCATCTTTGGAAGATATGTACATCTTCTCCAGATGTTGCCATGCATTTTCTTATGTTCAACAAATGTTCATGCTTCAGTACTTTTCTGTTCAGGTATTTAACTTCTTTAGGTCCCCTTTGTTTCTTTTATTTTTCTATTTATCTGAATTTGATGGAATTCTCCCTCCTAATGATATTTTTAAGGCAAATGCAGTATTACTCTGACAAGTCAGGAATCAGTAGCACTCTACAGTTGCTCAATTTATTGCTTGTTATTTTCTTTCATTTTCTCTTAAGTTATTCACATAAAAACTTAGCTACAAGTGCATCAGTGACCCATTTATTATTCATGTATTTTCTTTTGAATGTTTTAACTTGATGTTCCTAAATATATTCTTCATAAATCTACACATGTGGTAACGTTTCTAGCCCCGATATCTCTTGTATGGCTAAAGTTATGTTGCATATCTACTGTAAGATTATGTAAGTCTTGTTTCCCATGATCAGACTGCTAAGAAACTGGGGTTTATGACTTCTGTAAATATATGAGAATAAAAAGTTCTGCATCATGTTTGCTGTTTGTATAATTACAAGTAGTTCAGCTTTAAGTAGTTGTTGTGGATGTTTTATTTGGATTACAGCCCATGTCTGGATATCTTTAGATATCTTTTTTTACAATGCTTTTTGAGTACAGAACCCTAAACATTTTAGGAAAAATACACAGAGAGGTGTTAAGAAATTTCACATGCAAACTAGTGTGTATTTGGTGTGTATACTTTGTACTATAAACATCCCCTGCATGTCAGGTTTCATGGTTTCCATAAAAAATTAAAAATGGCTGAATTTTGGCAGCTATAAATAGTCATGATTGATTTCTTAAACCAAATTATACTAGCTGAAAACTTGGACATTAGAATGCCAAAAATAATGAAAAATATTTTTGTAAGTATTTCCTGTTTAAAATTTATTGAATATAAAGTTAATTATGGCCGATAGGGCTTTACTCTGGCAAATGAATGCAGAAATTGAAATACAAGGTATGGCTGCATATGACACAAGTATTTTTAGCCTCTTTAAGCTGGATTATAAATTGCAGATGTTTTCAGATTCATGCTCATTGTCTTTCATATGGTTCACCAAATAGGAGGAAACACAGATCTCAATCTAAGTGTGCATAACAAAATCACAATTTTTAAAAGTTAATGCTGTTGGGTTTTTATTTTTGCAGAATAAACTGTTCATAAATGCATCATGACGTCGTGTATTTGTACACATACCATTTGTGGCAGTGAAGCTGCTGAAAAACTATTAAATTTCAAGTATTGTTGGTTTAATGTGATTTAGAAAATCCACATTAACTGAGCTGGTATCTTAGTAGCTTTTTGATCAGTTTGTGATCTATTGAAATTTGCCATTTGTAAATGTTTCTTCTGTCAGCTGAGGGTAAGGTGTTTCATTATCATTGGTGTGCTTGTCTTGTTATAACGGTCAAAGGGAGGAGGGGTTTAAAGCCACTTCTGTTAGTGTGTGAAGCCAACGGTACCCTCTCTTTTCACTAGTTCATTTGGGATATGTGGTAGTGATGGACTCTACTAGCCTACTGACCATACTTTTGCACGTGAATATCTTGCAAACAAAAATGTAAACCACATTGTGCTTCCAGTTCTGTTGCCTTTATACCATATTACTAGGCTGTTTTCAAAGTTGTTTATCTTGAGGATCAGTGACAGAAAATTTGCATTTTCAAAATGAGGAAAGGTTATAATACTCATTGACTTGCTGAAAATTATTCAGCCGCTTTTAGTGTCTTTAGTAGAGCTACTCCAGATTCCTGCCATGATCACTGCAAAACATTGCCAACTTTGTGTAGAGGAGCAGAAATCAGGACTGATGGTGATTGGTGAGGAGTAGAATTTGGCTATTCTTTCTGATTTCTCATCTGCCTGGATTTGAAGAAGTAAGTACACAGGTGATACCAATGGATCTTGCATTGTAGCAACTCTCTTCTTCCACTGGCATGGTGTGGTGGGGGGGGGGGGGAATGTTAATGTAGCTGGCAGACTTCAAATGTAGTGGAGCACTTTAGCATCTAAATTGTAGCAATTGACAGGTTATTAATACGGCAAAAAACATTGTGTTTTAGTTGATGTCAAGACTGCTATGACAATTTATACTAGCTGCCTATATTGCCTTTCTGAATGTTCGTTCTTTGCACACCCCCAAAATAGAGAGAATTGGTCATTCAGTTCTATTTACATTTCACTTATGATTGGAATCTGTTATCTTTGAACAACTGAAATAGTTCCTCTTCTGAATTAACTAATTACCATATGTCTTCATTTTTTACTTTTCTCCATCTCTGAGGTTTTTCGTCATCTCTCTCTTTTTTTCCTTGCTAAGTTCCTGATGCTTTCTGTTTCTTTTGTTATTTTTTTTAAATGAACTAAATAAAAGTTGTTACAAGAACTTTAGAACGAATATGCATGGGAATTTATGTATTTATTTTGGTGCATGCTCTCCTTTAAGTACACTACCTGAAAGAAAAGGGCCTTCTTGCTAATTCCTCTCCCTGTGTACTGACATATGACCTCTCAAGAAGGAATTCCAACAAATATATCTTTTTGGCGTATACTGTATTTACGGCAATAAACCAGGTGAGAAACGAAGAATGACTCATCAACCAATTAGTGGCTGAAATGCCCCAAGGGTATAAAATGAGCCAGAGTTACCTGCCCAGGAAGCTGCATAGGTAGCCTTTTAAAACAATTGCATGGCAGTGCAGACACAAGCCTCCATTTATTATGGAAGATCTTGATTTATTTTCTTCTTGAAATACTAACTTCCTTTACTTGCACCTAGTTAGAACAATGTGTTTTGAGCAGGATTTTTTTTCCCAGCAGACATTAAAAATAAATCTGGTGAACCTGGTTCTGATTTCACTGGAAGTAGCATAAATCAGTTTGTGCCAGCTAAAGGTGATAGACCTCATTCTTCTCTCACTTTTGTCAATTTTAGGCAAGCTATGCCTGTTTGTCCTATTTTCCTGTCTTACACTGGTATAAGTTTAAAAGAACTGTACTGAGAGAAATGAGGTTGTTAAAGTTAACGAAGTTTGAGAGGAACAAAAGGTTTCCTTGCACACACGCACACACACTGTAATATTGCCTCTTTGTTTATAAATAGGTGATAGAAGAACAGGCTGCTGCAATATTTGAACCAATGTGTTGTATTCTGACTGATCAAAACCACTGTCTGTACTGGCAAATTATCTCAATTTTAAAGCAAGGTAGAAAAACCCACACTGTCTCTTATTAAGCATAGCATTACTTTAGTCAACAGAATTTGATAATTTCATAGACATTTTATTAGGTACCTAATTCTAACAAATCAAGATCTACTAACTTTCCTTCTGGATTTTTCTCCTTACATGTTTGTTTTTTACAGAGTGTTCTAATAAAGAGACAGTCTGGCACAAAAATGTAAAAGAGTTTGAAAAATGCCCTACTAGGCTGAACTTTTATGTATTTGTTTCCTCATAACTTCTTGTTCCAAGGTGCTGACTTGAATTTTTGCCTTTGGAGCCAAGCTATTTGTGAACACCTGGCATTTTCTAAAAGAAGTTTGTATGTCTATATTTGTTTAGATATTTACATTTTGCAAAGTTGTGTTAGATCCTCATGTCACACAATGAAAGAGCTATTTTATATCCAACCTCCTAACCTGAATCTTCTCTAACGATCTTAACGTTCACTGGCCTGTCTTATGGAAAAGAGAAAACATTAACTAAAGTGCTCATGTGTAAAGCCTGGATGCTCTTATTTTTGTTCTTCAAGGAATTCACATAATAGCAATTCCATGTACTTGTCAAAGTTCACAAGCTTGTATAAAGCAATATTTGTGTTGCTAGCTGTCATTGTTATAGCCTGTTTAGTAGAATTATTGTTCGGGTTACATCAGGACTTGCATTATATTGTTTTCCTGTGGCCATTATCTTTCTTTCCCCTGATGAAGATCAGTGTGTATGTCCTGTGGGATGCTGTGGAGGGAGGAGCGGCAGATTTCAGCAATTTAAGGTGTTTTTTTTGTTTACATCACTGTGTCTGTTTTGGGTTTTTTTGTGGCTTTTTTTTGGTTGCTGTTTGTTGGGATTTTTTGAGTAGCAGTCAACCCCAAGGAAGCAGTAACTGTGGAGAGGCTTCTGGATCTGTTTATGGGGGACAACAAGGTGTCCAGATGGCAAACAGAATGACTGAGTGATGAATGTGCTTGAATCGGGAGTTTTGGGGGTATCTATTTGAAGAATGGGGTTATCTGAAAGAAAAGCAAAAAAGTTTTGGAGCATGGAGATAGGGTATTTAAATTAAAAAAAGAAAAGAAAAGAAAAAAGTGTTTATTTAGCCAGAATGGTATTTTAGAGTAGTGGTGGCTGGACCAATGATGTGATGGTCAAAATGATGTTTCTTTCCTGTCATGCGTGTCTTGAAATTCCTTCTGCTTTTTCATAGCAGAGGTGTTGTTCAGTACTTCTACCAAAACATTAATTTTAATTAAGTTCAAAGTTTCTAATTTTTTCTGAGTGAAACTTGATCTCCAAAGTCAGCAAGTCTGCTATGAGTTGAAGTTAGAAAACAAATAATGCTAATCAATTTAGGAATTTCTCAGTAAACTTGGAAGTATGATTATAATCCTCAAATTTTGTTTTGTTTCTCTCTTTCAGAGCATTTACCTAAGCTTTGAAACTTCTTTTTATTTGTGATAGTCAAAGAAAGTTTATTATCATCTTTCTTTATCACTTGTGAGAAAATGCTTTCCATTTCCATCATAATCCAGGGAAAATGTTACCATTCTTGAACAATGCAACAATGGAAGAGATAGTAAGAACGAAGTTTTTGCTTTGGTGACATAAGCAGGCAGGTGACCAAATAGATCTTTCTCTATACCGAAATATGTAATCTCATGTGAGGTACAGAGATGGTATGAGGCTGATACCAAGTGTGTTAGCCTTATGATCAAAGTGTGAGCCTTGACAAGTCTGGTGAATACATTAAAAGTGTACATATTCAGATTTATATAAATGATTGTTTTTGGGGGTCTTACCTATGCAAACAGAATTCAGAATTATGCAATGCGCAGCCTACTCAAGCTAGAGACCTGGTTCTCCTCCGACAACGTGTATCGGTCCCCCAGGGTTTAATGTAATCGTGAAGACTAGAGTCTCTAGTAAGAAAGGATCTCATCTGTTTGAACTGCTTATGCTTTATAATAACAGAACCGATACTGACAGATCAATCTGTCAGTAAAGTAAAACAGAGTAGAATCAAAGCCTATTCCTCTTTTCCCAAACTATTTAGTCACATACAAATAACTTAAGCAGCTTATTCATTATTTCTATATTTGTTACTCTTGGTGATGGTCTGTACTTGGTACCAGGTAATACATCTGCTTTAAAGGGCATTGCTTTTTTTCTTATAATAGCTCTTGCTGCCAAAATACTT
>NW_009637448.1:0-34083 GCF_000690535.1 Cariama cristata | reverse complement strand
CCCCCCCCCCCCCCCCCCCCCCCGACCTTGCAGACAGTGATTTGATGCTTCTTAATGTAGGCAAGTTTGTGCTATGATGCTTTTTCCAGCTTCCATTCATTTTCAGGAATGCTATCATCACTTTGGTCTGCTTTCAAAATATTGTGGTTCTGCATATTTAAAACCTGCTTGCATCTGTATATTTATGTCAGTCTAAAGCACTGTCCCAAGGAACTGTAAATATGATGTGCTCCATTTTCTGTTCACTGCACTGTCTCATGGGAGAGGAGGCTGACTGCCTGGGGCACCTTGGTGTACTGAACAAAAATCAGGTCCCACAGCTTTGCAGTGTGAAAGCCTTGGGGATGAACACAGTGTTGGGCTGTCCCAAAGACATTGTTATCATAACTGCTTAGCTTGAATTCCTAATTTCTTTGCACTCCCTGTAATTACCCAAACCACTAAATTAGTGTCTCAGAAATAATCTGTGGGTATTAACATAGCTGAAAGTGAATGTAAGTAAATTAAAAATATATAGCATGTGAAAAATTTGCAAGATAATAGTATGTACAGTAACAGATATCAGAACCTTACACTTGAATGAAAAATCATGTTTGGTATGTTCTAATTGACACTTGTCCTATTTACAACATTCAGACAATGTCTGTACCCGGATATTTTACCTAAACCATATTGTCTGTTCCCAGAGAGCGTATCTGTCTTAGCTATTAACTCCTTCAAGCATTTATGGCTCAGAGAGCATCCCAGAAAGACAAATGCCAGCAATCAACCGCAAAAGGCAGCTTTTCTTTCCCCCAAAACTACAAACTCGCTTGTACACGAAGGGAAATAAACCCTCCACCACCGGCTGTGTACGGGTCACAGTGCCATCTAGTGAGTCTTGGTCTGACAGGGAACAAAAATTCAGCAGATTTGACTGAATTGCTAATCAACCCATTCACTATTCATCCACTCACTATTCAGCTATTTGGAAACATTGCTACTCTGTGTTTTTCGTATTCTCCAGGTACTATCTTTCTGACAAAGATTTGTCCATGAGTATTAGATGTGCTTTTTAGGGTTCTGCTATGAGGTGGGATTTTTATACTGTTTTAAAGGTGATTTTGGCTCTTTGTGTTTGAAACAGAGTATGTTAGTTTTGCCTTACCTTGCCCAGATTTGCTCTTTTATTTATTTTTGAAGTGCAGAGAGATGTATTTTTGTCAATAGGTGCTGTTTCTCCAAAAGCTAAGCAAATGCAGATTTTAATCAAGCATCTTTTTTGAAATATCTTCCCTCATTCAAACTGAGAAAAAAGCAAATTACTTGAATAAGAGGATGGACAGGTAAAAGTGTCATGAATCCACACAGCACATAATAAGAAAACTGTGAAGGAAGTATGATCAATGTGTAGAAACATACAACCACCAGCAAGTTTATCATAAAGCAGAATAGCCATCATAAATAAGATGTTCCACATGTTGTATTCTCCTCAAAGGTATGTCTATTATTAGATAAATAGGTAGAACAAGCACTACAGAGTCTAGTACTTCAGTTACTAGAAAAAAAAAAACAGAACACAAAAATATATTTAGCTATGATACCATGAACAACTTAATGTTGCTTTTGATGCTTTTAGTTTACCTTGGCATATATTAGATACATTCTGAAATCAGAGGGTTGCAGTTAAGATCAGTATTGATCCTAAGTATGAATGCTAAGTAACCTCATTAGATAAATGGAAAAAATACTAGGAAACCCGAGTCTTTTGGCGGGCTGCTACTCATTCAGTGTTCTCTCATAGTCTGTTACCTACCAGTGCTGAGATCATATGAACAAACTCACACAGGCAGAAAGCTAGTTTATCTATTGTAGCAATATTTATTTTCTCAAAAGTGTGTGTATTTCAGGGGTATTTTGTCTTCTCAGTACCTACTTGTAACACAGCAAATATTTCATTAGTTAATGGATCAGTTACTTTTATATTGGACTTCTAAAAACATGTTTGATGCTCACATTCCTAAGAGTTTGTGAGACTTACAGCTATAAGAAAAAAATAAAGTATTTTATGATTCTACATGCCAAATGATAAGGTAAAAAGGCACTTCCATTTTTTATGGAAGTGGCTAAAATAAAGGAACAGATAATTGGAATTTAGTGGAAAATGAGAGTTATTCTTCAGATTGCCACTTAAATCTAAACAAGCTTGGAACAGTAATCAAAAGATGTTACTGTGCAATGACTGTTTGCTGATGAGTGACATAATTTGAGAATTTTAGTTTTCAAGTCTCTGAATAAACATCCTATTCACATAGCTATACTGCAGTTGAACTAACCGGTAGCTTTTTATATTATTTGAATCTGCTAATAACTGATGACGTTCAACAGTTTATGTGGGATTTCACAGGAAAGGAACGTTTTTCTGACAATTAAACCTGCTCAAGTGGTATTTAAGAGCTGTCTTAAAACTGGAGGTGCCTCACTGCCAAGTTACAGAAGCAAGACTATGGCCCTCTGAAGTTTTCAAATGTCTGTCTGTCTGTCCTACCTCTTCAGTGGTGAAATTTCATTGGTGTTTTGTTTTTTTTTTTTCCCCTGCTTCAGAGAGTATGTAGTTGTGGTTTAACTATATGTAAAGTTTTACTGCAGTGCAGGCCCAACTAGTTTAGGTGGCTGATTTTTTTTTTATTTTTCTTGGCTTTTGTTCCACTATTGGCAAAAATTGGACTGAAAACCTTCAATATCAATTATGTCAGGATTATCCTACCATCAACACAAGTCAGAAAGTGCACATCAGCCCTAAGAGCTGTGCTTTGGAAAATAGTGATACCACCAGCACTTTATTTACATTCTCTGCCTGCACTGGGAAACCTAAGGTCTGTTGATGACTAGCGTGAATTTTAAAAGAGCCTTCAGGTTGCTCTAGCAAGTTGAAGTTCAGTGCATATGTAAACATAACAAGGGGAATAAAATGGTATTGGACTTAATTTCCTGTGGATGAGTTCTGTGCTCGAGTCCTTAATCACATTCAAAAATCTGGGAATTAAATCCCGTATGGCTGTAGAAATATTTCTCCCTTGATTCAAGGTGTTGGTGGATTATTTGATGAAAACACATTAAACTATGCCACAGATACAACTGAAAAACACTCTAGGTAACCTGTTTAGTTTCTTTAATAGACTGTATTTGTATCATGTATTAATTTACGCAAATTTTATAGAACAGATGCAAAAAATGAAGATCATTATATATATTTTCTAATCTTGGGTGTTGCATGTGTCCTATATTGCTGAATTAAAAGTAATTTAATTACTAAGTCACTTTTTTTGCTGAACTCTGCTCCTTCTGTGTCTGAGTGATGAAAGATAATGTAATAATTACTCTAATTTTCTTTCAGAAATTCTTAAGTGCTTAGATTTGAAAAGCAAAGGTTGTTGTCTTCCAACTGATAGGCATGCAGCTAAAAATAGTGAACACTGAGTAGTCAGTCACTGTAATAATCTTTAACTTACCACCCTGTGAAATCAAGGGTATAAAAAATATTTATTATGTTTTAAAGGCAAATAAGAAAAATGTTGAGCTCTTTTGAAAATATAAGTATTTTCTTTGTTAATTTGAAAAAAATGGACAAATAGAAACAAAATTATGTGAATGTCCAGACTCAAAACGAAAACTGAGCAGCAAAATTTTTATTAAAAAAAAAAAAAGAAACAAACAAAACCCCAAAAAACCTAACTGGACTCTCTCTGAGAGAGAGTGTCAAAGTTTTGTCTTTGGTGATTTGAAGGCCACTAACACACTATTTAGATTTGAAGAAATTTGTGTTTGAACTTACACTTTATGTTCAATTTGCTTGACAACCATCTTACTTTAGAGTGATCTTATATCCATGCGCTTTTTTCTGTTATGTAGTAGGCTAGATTTTTTTTTTCTATCATCAGCCTTTTATTCTTTTCAGTAGAGTTTTCCTAGATTTCATTTGAAGTAAGTAAGAGGAAATTTAGGCTGTAAATCATTCATTTACTGTGTTTGATAATATATTCATTCTGTATGCTTACAGCTGCTGTTCATGCTGAAGTTCTTGAAGGTATAAACTCCATTTATAAGCATAAGGTGCATTTCATGTAACTTCAATTTTTAATTATTTCTGCAATTTTTTATTTCTTTCTATTCTATAAATTGAACAGTTTACTGTTTACTTTCCAGTCCTGGATTCAATTTTAGAAAGGCAAAAGTATTCCAGGTTTTGAGGCATCGTTTGTAGAGTTCTTGCAGCATGTCATTATGAACAAAAGTTACCTTTGTAACTTCTGTGTTTGAATTTAAAATAGTACAGAGAAGACTATGACTAGAATTCTTTGAATATCTAAAAATAATTTTCTGATTATGAAAGGTCATACTTTTTGTCCTTGCTAGCCTTTCAAAAATTAATTTTCCCTGTGTGATGTTGCTTTAAGTGACTTGGGTCTATGTGCGAGAGAGAGAGAACCAGGATGTTAGTGTTTTCCTATTACAGCGTACTTGAAGTTATTTTTACAGAGCTTTATTTAAATGGTTAAAAGTTTTTTTTGTTTGCTCCAAATGCTCGTAGGAAAGCATCTTTAAATATTAACAAGAGAAAAACACAACTCAATAAGAGGAAAAATTGTGAGCATGAATGATCAGAATTGCTTTTAGTCAGAAAAATGTCTGTATTGGGCAGCTAGGAGAAGTTGAGAACCAAAGCCTACCTCAAAATAGATCAGAGTTTAAAAGTCAACATGACATTTACAGTAGATTATAGGTGATGGATATATAGAAGCACATATAGGAGAGGCATATATACATATAATTAGAAATAATTTAAATACATTCAAGCAGCCAACAAACAGATATGCTATTAGATATGGTTGTCAGGCTGACCTTTCTCCTTTCTTGACCTCGGTTTACATCTTATTGAACTTATAATTCATAAAATCATAGAATCGTTATGGTTGGAAGAGACCTCAAAGATCAAGTCCAACCATCTACCCAACACCACCATGCCCACTAAACCATGTCTTGAAGCGCCACATCTAAACGTTTTTTGAACAGCTCCAGGGATGGTGAGTTCACCATCTCCCTGGGGAGCCCGTTCCAATGCCTAACGACTCTTACAGTGAAGAAGTTCTTCCTAATATCCAACCTGAACCTCCCCTGATGCAACTTGAGGGAGTTTCCTCTTGTCCTCTCGCTAGTTACCGGGGAGAAGAGACCAACCCCCACCTTGTTACAACCTCATTTCAGGTCGTTGTAGAGGGCGGTGAGGTGTCCCCTCAGCCTCCTTTTCTCCAGGCTAAGTTAACATTTTAATGTCAATACTGTTCTAGTTGTAGATAAGACAAATTAAGACACCATTGTACAAAAGGGCAAGGATTGTTGGTGAACTGTGTATGGGAGTTCTCAGAGAAGTGTTATGGCTTAGTGCAGAAATGCAACCATACCAAAAGCAATGTTGTAACAAGTTGCATAGTTTGAGTGTTGTATCTGCTGTGTTTACTGAATGCCTATTTTGCCTCCCTGAATTAGAAGGCTGAAACCAATGGGGTCTGACCTGATGACTCTTTGCAAAGGGATCTGGCCCGTGCTTGACATCTGAAATACGCAAGGGTCCCCTTGGCTTCCCTTGTCACTCCAGGATGCCTGTGAGGAACCTGAAATCCTCCAAATCCCTAAATGCCTATGGTTATAGTGCCACTTAGGGAAATGAAAATCCCTCCTCTGTCATCCAACATTTTCTGGGCCGTGAAGTTTTACAGTTTACTCCCTGCATTGCTCCAGGACCCCCTGAGGCTAGATGAGTTGTTGGGGATGAAATGGGTGTAAATATCTGGAATCTCCTCAATTATGAGCGCATCAGTGTGGTAGTAATGTATGTGTTGCACCTCAGCCTTTCCTTCCTCTGTTGGCATTCCTTTCCTACCACAGACAAAATGCAGCAGCTTTTGGGCAGCTGGAATCTCTCTAATCTGTAAGAAATGGTCAGCTGGGCAGGTGCATGTTCTCCTTCATCTCTCTAAAAATGCTTGATAAGTCTAGTGCAAATAGTCTGTGGATGAAAGGGAGCCACTCAATGGATCAATTAGTTAAAAGGTATTAATAAGGAAACCTGGTAAAACAACTTTTCACCTAGATCTTTAGTAGAATTTAGAAATCTAAATGTCTTATTTAGTCCTTGAGGGGAGGTGGCGAAATCACTTCCCTCTGCCCCCTGCTTTTTTTTTTTTTTTAAAACTTCTATATTTAGGTCACATGCCTATGCTCAGCTCTCTTTATTAAAATAAAAAAGTCTTATCTATTAATAAATTAATGTCTATATATGTTTCTGTATTCTAAATAAACTCAATAAAAATCTAAAAAGCTGAATAAATAATTCTAAACAATATGTCTCCATTCTAAAAAATTAACAATTTTCAAAGTTCCATGGAGACACTAATAGTCAGGATCTGATTTGTATTTCCTGTTCATCCTTCAATTTCCGATTGATAGTTTTTAGGGTTAGCCACGCCTCTCTATCAACTTCATATTGTTTCCTTTCTAACATGACTCCAAGCTAGTCTCTGTGGTGTATGTGAAATTTTGTCTATTCTGTTTGTGCCAGCCAAAGACGATGACATTTTTAAAACTTGAAGTAATAGTCTGCTTACTACAAGGTAGAAAACGACAACATAGAATTACATGCTTTGGTATGTAACTTTGGGCCTCATTCAAAATGCACTGGAGACAATACAATAAGATTTTTCGTATGGGACTCACAATAGTGGAAAAAATAGTGATAGATGGAGTGGATACCTGACCAAAACTTTGTCCTGATGTGTACATTATATTAAACAGATGGTAAGCTGACATTTTAGCAGAATATGTTTAGTGGAGAGGAAAAAAAAAAAAAAGAGGGCCAACTTTTATGATTATTTCCAGTGATTTTAGGGTACTGTTTCATTTTGATCAAAATAAGAAAGAATCTACATTATTTTCTTGGTAACAGGATGTAACCTGTTGACCTTAGGGCATGTTCTGGTAAGATAAGTCTTCACAGTTTCAGGAACCCACAGATTCCATGGGAGAAACTTCTCTCCCATAACCATTTTATCAAGGCAACTGAGCTTCTGTTCATTCTACTGGTAAAAACCATAAGGCAATACCTACTCAAAACAGGATGCTAACCAAGTAAGGATCTTGAGGACCATCTGAATTTTTTTACACATTAAAATTACTATTGATTCTGAGTCACAGTGATATGACTCATCCTGAAAGTTAGATGTGTCCCCAAGATGTTGCTGCATCAGAGGCTCGTATTTGAAAAATTAGCATTAGGTTTGCTTGGTTTTCTGGGGGGCTGATGGAAGCGGTGTTGCTTTTGCCTTTTTTTTCCTTCCCTTTGTTAACAAAGGCAGAGGGGAAAAGCAAGACACGAATATTTACAAAGGAGTGTTGTTTGTTTTTTTTTCTTCAGCTATTTAAATACCTTAAGTTGACACTTCAGCTAGTAAACTAGATGTTCTCTGGTGTGGTACTGTGGTTACTAACGCTTACTTCCTTTTTTCTTTTTTTTTTTCTGAGCAAATACCTTATTTCTTTACAGTAATCTGAGAACTATGCATATAGTTTGGATCTCTAAGCATATTATCCACACTCCAACGACTTGGGCAGTTCCTGCTGGGAGTAGTTACCAACAGTTCTCTGAAAAATTAGCCTGATGTTCATCACTGGTCAAAAAGCAAACAGAATGTTAGGCATTGCTAGCAGAGGAATTTAAAGCAAATCAGGAAACTAATTTGTGCTGCTGGATAAATCTATTTGTAAAGTGTAATTTTATAAATTTAGATTTTGAATACTTCATGCAATTTTGCTTGATTAATTTAAAAAAGGGATTTAGTAGAACTAGAAGGTCTTTGATTGATCAAAAGCATGGAATATCTTTCATATGGATTAGAATATAAATTATAATACATTACAATTTTGCAGCTTGGAGAAGAGATAAGAGGAAGAGGAGAAGATAGAGGGATATGCAAATATACAAACTGATAGACTGAATAAAATGTTTAGCTCGTAGATAGTTTTATAGCTAGTGGAAGAAATTACTTTTTGCACAATTTATACTTGTAGAACCCGTTACCACAGGATGTTGTGGAGACCAAAAATGTAAAGGGATTAGGGAAATTTATGGACTATATTTCCTGAATTAGCTACTAAACCTTCCAGGTTCTGTAAGTCTCTAGGATTCTTAAAGCATAATACAGAAGCAGTTATTGTACGTGCATTGTGATCTTCAGTTCCTTCAGGAAAGTACATTGGACTAGGCAGGCCCAGACCTAGTAAATTTGTTCATACATGCTGACAAGATGATGATATAATATTCCAAATATTTCAGACTTATAGTATCTGGCAAATGTTAATATAGTTCAGAGACTTCTACAGCTGGTTTGAAAAGACTAGAAATCAATGCAGAAAAAAGATATTGTGGGACGTATCTATTTTAGTATTATTTTATAACATAGTTAATGGTTTTTTACAGTATTTTTCCCTTCCACTTTTCAAGAACTTAAAAAGAAAAAAAAAGTGTTACTTTGTATTTCTGAATGTTTGCAATTATTTAGGTAAAATGCTACATTAGCGCAAAGTGAATAAAAAACGTCAGCGCCTCTATTTCCATTCACACTGTCAGGGTTTATTTTATTAGAGGCATCTATGATTTGTTGATACCATTTGAACGTTTCATTTCTTAAGGGAGACATAGTTTTAGAGGAAGAAGCCTCTAGAGCCTACAAGCAGGAGGTGGAAGTGAGTGGGCTGATATTGAGAAAAGCGCTGTTGATTGACATGATATATTGGTTTAGAGTATATTAACTTATCTCACACTTTAAAGAGTCAAAATTAACTCAGGAATGTGTTTAGAATCCTAACACCTCAACAGATGGAAAGCTCCCTTCCTTCCTCCTCCCCCAAAATCACCTGGCAAAGAGCGAGCCAAGGCTAAAAAGGTGGTTTAGAGAATTTTAGTTCATTCTGCAAATTATTTTTTTCCACTTCTCAGAATAGTTTGCAGCTTTCGACAAACCAGAATCCATCTTCAAAGCTTTACTTGTTTCCTCATTAAAAAAAAAAAAAAAATCAGTGGAGTTTATTTTAATTACAGTGCTTACAGTATGTCATGGTCTAGTGCGTCAAGCGTTGCTATTTTGTGTCTGTGCTTAATTCCAACTTTAGATGGACATACATCATAACTGTAAACACCTGCCTAGCTTCATTAAGGATAGTAAAAATATCCCATTGTGGGAGGATCATAAGCTGTGTTTTAGGCAGTTTGTGTGTGATCTGTGACAAGAACATACCGTGCTACATCTTTCTTACTGTCTGTATTTTCCTTCGGATGAGAAATACGCAATTCTGTCTCTGTCCTTGGCTTCAACGTGTGCACACGCAGAGTATTCCAGCAGTACGCATAGTAATTAAAAATAATTTTGCGATAGTCAGACTTTTTATGGAAAAATGAAACTAAATTTAAAACACTGCAATATTATCTTATGGCCTTACTATATACAGATAGCTTAGAGGTCATTTATAATCATATTATTGCTGTCATATATTTAAGCAAGAATAATTGAAAAAAAAAAGCTAGGGTAGTTCTGCTTTCATTTTTTTAACAAAAAGAAAAAAAGATGAGGTTAGTGCTTAAAAAAGGATGGAAGTATAGGGATACTTTTACATAGGAATCCAAACATGAGTAACTTGCAAACAGTCCTATCATTTGTCAAACCAGCTACCACGTCAAATTCATAATCAGCAGTATGTAAAAAGAAAACTAGGAAAACCAAATTCTACTTTGAGGCATCATAGAAATTGGAGTTTTTTAATTAAAGCTGAGAACTGCTAGTGATATTATTGAAACTCTTTACATACTTTGGGGTTTTTTTTGTTTTGTATTATTTTCCAGAACACTTTCTGTCTATTGCAACCATTTACAAACAGATAAACTGAGGCAAAAATAGATCAAGGGCTCCTGACTCCTTTTGATTTCAAGAGAACACAAACACACTTCATACACTGTAATGCAGGAACTTATGTACTATTATGGCTTTCTTTTGGCCCACACTTTGCTCTCCTTAAAGCTGAAAGAAATGTGCGCTACTTGATTTTATTATCATTAGGGTTAGCCCAACAGGAAACAAGAGTCTACAGTAGAATAATCCCAACACTTCTGGCTCTTTAGTTACCAAACTGTTGAACTACTGAAGTGTTAAGTTTAAAAATAAATAAGAAAACTGACCAAACACAAAATTCATCATTTGGATTTTTGTGTATTTTTTACTCGCGTGGAGTACTGATGGGCATAAATCCAGCTGGTCCTGAAGCTCCCATTTAAACCGGCTCATCAGCTTTCATGTCACCTTGGTCACATCTTTGTTTCTAGCCCACATCATCTCCTACTCAGGACACTGTTCCTGCTGCTATAAAAGTCATAGCCCCTACTGATTTCTATAGAACAACAGTGAACATTTGAAATAGAATGACGTGGTTGCTTGCAAGAGGTGTATTGGCGTAGCAGATGTGATAATTGGGATACACAAACTCTCAGCATCTCTGTCTTCCACTTGCTCCTTTCTAGATGGGCATTAGTATCTTTCCAAAGTCTCATCCATAAAGTGATCACTTCCCCACAAAACAGGAGGTAGAGTGGTGGATATTTTAATTTCCAAATTACATGGCAGTTGTAATCTAAATGCTAAATTGCTTTGAATTTAGTTAGTCAATGTCTGGCATTTACTGTGAATAGTATGGAAAATAATTTCAAAGACAGTAAGATCTTTTTTTTAATCTGCACTATTACTGTGCTAGTATGCAGCTCTTGGAATTTTGCAGTTGGTTATATTAACTCCAGTGTTACATCTAATCTTTTTTGGCAAGAGATTTTGTGGTGCATGAGCGATTAAAAGATAGCTTTGAGTAGAGTGTGGGGTTTTTGGTTGTTATTTTGCTTTTAAGTCTTTCTGTGTGTGTGCGTGCATGTGTGTATATAAGTTTTATTAAAAAGTTTATTTATATAGCTATTCATATATAGTGAAACCAAATCAAAAACCCTTCACCTGAAACATAACACTTGGCAGATAGACCCTAAGAAAGGAGGTGACCCATGAGATGGCTATTCCAGCAATATACAGGTTGGGTCACCTCTTCTGTTCCCATAACCCATACAATGTTTCCCATACAGAAAGCTGACACCTGTCCTTCTGACCTATGTGTTACTGATACATTGAAACACTGTAGTGGAGGTAGATTTCTTGCAGATATTTCAGCTGTTCTGGAATACACGAAGCATTCCAATATGCTTCCACAAAAACAACTTCTAAGCCATCCACTTTTCACCAGAATTACCACTTGAATGCCAGTAGCTATCATCTCTGATTGCAATAACACCTACAACTAAACTGAAGGTGCTGTTAAATCTTTGCTGCATTTATTTACAAATGAACTAGCACATAGTGGTACACCGTAAAAATTGAGACATTTAACAAAGGAACACGCACCCCTACTTTCACTGAAAAATATGGAAGGGTCAATTGAAATCTGTGACTTGATTATCCTGACAGTTACATTTGCTTTTCATAAATAAAATTCTATGAGAAAAAACAAAGGAGTTATTCTCATGTACCTCTAGGGAATGAGCACACACAATTTAGAAAATTAATTGGTAACTGAATCTGCTGATAATGACTGCTGTAGTATGTCTATGATGAGGTTATACATTTGTATCTTTAGAGATATGATACTTGGATATTAGTTTCATAGATCAAATATGAGACTTGATTGTTTTTAAATAATGGTAATTCCTCAGGAGTGGAAAATGTGGTAGACCCTCTAAGTCTCAAAAAAAAGGTAACAGAAAACCAGGTCTGAGTGAAAGACTTTTCAAATGGTCCAGTAGCCCATTTGACATAGACAGCAGTAATACTAGAGGATTTGACTTAGCTGTTTTTTCAGTGAATGATAGATAGGTATGGTTCAATAGGGAATTACGTTGAGTGAATTTACACCAAGAAAAATCCTTGTACTTTGAAAAAGAACCTGAAGACTTTCTGAGACCTTTTCAGGTCTGTCTGTAAATAACCAAAGACTTTTTTTTTTTTTTCTTTTCCTTTTTTTTTTTTTTTGCCATTACGTCAAAAGATGCCCAGAGGCTGATATATAGTAATAATTTTCAGTATATGCCTAATATTAAATTATTATGATAGATCTGTGTTGGCTTTTTTTTTTTAAACAAGACAACTTTTATGGAGAAGGAATGATTTTCTTTTTCTTACTCTGTTTTACCTTTTTTCTAGTACTTCTTTGTTCTCTAGGTCCTAAAGACAGCTGATGTAGTCTTCTAGGGCCTAAGCTCCCTTAGTTCTTGTTGAAGCTAACAAGAGGTGAGAGCACTCACATTTTTATAGGATGTGGCTTTTGCTCATTTTAATGTTCTTTGCTCAGCCCCCATTCACTTTATAATGTGAGTCGTACTCTTAAGAGTATTCTTGTAACACCTTTGATTCCCACCCCAACCCTCCTTTCTGGGCTGTTGGTTAAAAACTGGAAGATAAATTAACTTTGTCTTCAGCATCCAGTCAGTAAATCTATAAAGTCAAAGAAATATAATGGCAGCTCTAGGGAGATTTTCTGTTTTCTAGGTACCTAATCCTAATTTTTACTTGAGGGCTAAAAACACTGAAGTCCTATCAAAACATGTTTCCTGTCTTGCCTTTGTACACTGTCAAATGCCTTCTGGGGGCAGGAGGAATCATGAAGACCTGAGAAATGGAGGTGGCTGTCATGTTTGATTTAGTTTGTGATTAGTGGCTTAGTGGACGTGGGGAGTTACAGTAGCAAGGAACAAGATTTCAGAGCACATAGCAACGAGTTCTCAACAGCTAGATTTTTATTTTAATTTTTTTTTCAAAGATAGATATCTCTAAAAGACAAAAGAAAGATGAGGTGGCAAGATGTTAAACAAGCTTCAAATCCACCTTATTCTTTCTACCTCATATTTAAGTTTTCTTTTAGTTCAAAGTATAGTTTCAGAGTAAGAACAGCAAAATAGGTATTTTTTATTTCACCTGAATATATACAACTCTGGAACATTATTCACTGTGTTCTTCATTCTTGCTGCCTCTTGGGGGGAAAAAAAAAACACCGTTTTTGTTGTCCTCACCTCTTTTTTTCTTTCTATCTAATCCTATACAGCCTCCATATAAAATTAGCTATCTGTTTTGTTTATCTCTTCATTTCATTCCTCATAAGTCTAATTAAACTTGCCAAATGAACCTACAGTATTACAGAGGTTCTTCTTGGAGTGATACTTTGAGACAAATTAAACTAGGCATGGATCTGCTTCCTTTTGTCTATGGACAAAAGAAGTGCCCTGAGCCAAATGCTGCCTCTGAAGCACGCTGTGATCTCTAAACTGGTTGGAAGAGATGTTAGAGAGTGGAGGGTCTCCCTTTGCTCTGGTGAGTGTTCTTGCTAGCATGTAGACAACAAGGCTGATAACAGATGATAGTTCTTGGTCCCTTACTGCTGAGGGAGATATTTAAGCAGTGTGTTATGCTTTAGGCTGTCTGATGATAGCATCCTCTTCTAAAATACTGGTTTGTGGGGTGGGGCTTTTTTTTTCTTTTTTGAGTGAGAGAGGTGGTTTTGTTTGTTGGGGACGCGGTGAGGGGGGTATTTGGTTTTGTTCAGAACAGGATTAGCATTATAAGTTACCTTGAAAGTCACATATAGTTTCAGAGTTAGTTTCCCTTATTTCTTATATCAGAAACCTGAAACAGAAACCTGAAAAACTTTCCTTTTTTCCCATTTTTTCCTTTCCCCCTTCCCTCCCCTTTTTCCTTTTTTTGTGCTTCTCCGCCCTTTTATTTTTCTTTACAGGAGGATAAGAAATTACTGTTATCTTACTTCATAGTTACTTAAAGTCTCGCAGGATCAAATTTCTGTTGCTGCACCAATTGTAATTGAATTGAAGCTCTTTCTGGGTTTTATGATGCCTGACTTATAAAGGAAGTGATGGTGCTGTAAAGGTATAAGCTGGAATTAAACTCTTATCAATAGAAGACAAAACTAATGCCAGGCACAGAATCCAGAAAACAGGCATCAAACTTGTAGACTGGTAACCACAGCCCCTGGCACCAATGCACTCTGCTGTACAAACACATAGTCCAGAGACCAAGTAGTGCCTGCAAAGAAAGCTAGTGGAAGTAGGAATGCTAATAGACTGTTTTTAGATTTTAAAGGATGTCTTATTAAAATACAAGTCTTATCCTTTTTGAGTTATGCTTCATAATGCTTAAGCCTCGTTTAACACAAAATAAAGCTATCAAATACAGAAGAAGAAAAAGTAATCATAGAAGAGAACCTAAAGAAGCAGTTAACTTTTCAACTCTGAGGCAGAATTTACAAGAGGGTAGAGTTGGAAGCGTTTAGTTACCTTTACGGTAACAAAATTAGGGGAAAAGCTGTGTGCCATATTTGTATTAATAGAGATTTATATTAGTGATTAGATGATGAAAGATAGGGTCCTCCTGAAGATAACATGCAACTTGCGTTAACCTCATGTTCATGGGAGGTTCATGCTCACTGATGCAAGAAGATTTTTGTGTCTGTCTGATTTAATGTCTAGAGCTTCAATAAGATTTAGTCCTTATAAGCTGGCTACCTGTAAATCCTGCGATGTTAAGCAGAACTAATAAAATGTCAGTATTAAGATTCCTTTCTTAAGGCTATTAAAGTTATACAGCAAGGACATTGTTTTTGTATTGAATTATTTTACTACTTGTATTACATGGTTTAGTGTTTTAAAACCAGTCCTTTGAGACAATTGATTTCTCTAAAGCAAATTCCTTTAATTTTTGTTTTCCACTTCATAAACAGAAGCCAGCAATATAGAAATCCACTGTAAGAATGTCATATAGCTTCTATTTTCTCATTTTAGATTATGGTAAATTTTGCTCATCAAATGGTAGACAGATTTTTTTAATTGTTTTGTTAAATTGTTCTCTCTCTCTCTCATTTTTAGTCTGAGAACAAGCATTTAAGATATGAAGGCAATCTTGAGCAAAGAGATAAGAACAAGTTTATTCATATTTAATAATACTTTTTCTTACTAATATTGCTCTACATTTTAAAAATCCATTACAAATGCTTTATGTGTATGAAATAATCGTGCCAAAATGGAACACTGTAATCGTAAGTGGATTTTTCAGTGTCAAAAGGGAACCTAAAGTAGAGGGGAAAAACTTCAGTAGACTTTATTCAGAGGCAGAAGCTGAAGAAAAACAGTCTCAAACTATTATTGCACTTGAAATGAGAGGATAATTCTTTTGTCCTGCCCAGACTCAGGTAGTCTTTGGCAAAGGAAAACAATTAATTTGCTCTTCACTTATGCTAATGTAACTGAGAAGTTTTTCCATTAAGTGTCTCTTGCTTTGAGAAATAATTTACATTAGTCATAAGAGAGAGAAACGTTTTGCCAGTCATTTGGTGTTGAAAGTGATTTATCTTGGATTTTGGTTACAGCAAAATGCATGTAGCCCCTGAGGGTTAAACTGCATTTTTAAATAGAAATTGAATTAAGAGAAAATAGGAAATGAATTGAAGGTTGTCTCTGTGGTTTTGGAACTGAAGTCCTACCTTTTTCCATGTGAGTTGGCTTGCTGCGCAGCGATGAAAACTGGATGAGTAGTGTAGCTCTGGCTGATCCCTGACTGGCTTAGCTAGCCTGGATGTCGTGGCCTCAGGGGCTCTCTGGACTCCTGGCAGCAGGGAACCACTGCTGTCCTGTGGTGCATGCACCTGTATTGCTCCCCAGGGGACACAGTGATGCCCAGGTCTCACTTTTAATGGGATTGGGAACCTTCGGTGCATACAATGTAGGCAGCCAGTAGCAGGTCATTCAGCAAGAAACAAGCAGTGATAAGCACAAGATAAAAGGTCAACAAACTGTGGTTCTTTTTGAACAGGGTAGGTCCTTCTAGACAGCAAAGAAAAAGATGACGTTCTAAGAACAATTAATTTCTCCTTAGTTCTCTCTCTCCTGTAGGCCTATATTAGACTTGGAAAATGTTCTGATTTGCACAGGGTGGTATATCTGTTCTATAATGATTACTCTGGAGTAATCAAAATCCAGTGTGTGATAGTCACCCTCTCCCAAGCTAGTCAGATGGAGCTCAATTAAAAAAAAAACTTTCGAATTAATTTTTTTTGTTGTTTTAAACACTGGCTATAAGCAAACTTGCTTATAGTGAATCATGTGGTCTAAAACAATTGTTCTGGCAGAAGTGAGGAGGCAGAACTGTTTGCAAGGATAAAATTGAGATTGTGGGGACAGGAGAGCTGAAAATTCATAAAGCAGTTTAGCTTTTGAAGCCATGTATTGTGGAATTGTCTTCCATGTGTAAGTCATAAAATAAAGCCTAAGAGTCCAATTATCTCAGTATGCTTTTGTTTTCCATATGACTTCTGGTTTGTGTGTTGGGCCTTAAATTTCTCAAAGCTTCAGCTATCTGGTCAGTGAAGGAGTTTATAGATGGCTGTAAAAAGGTGGTTAAGTACTTAAGTGTCTAAATGCAACAATTAGATTCTTGAAAACTCTGTGCAGTTGCTGCTAACCTACTAGGCAAATACCTTCTAGAGAGGCCTGAGTTCTTTTCCCTCAACCCCAAACTCTGTTAATGCTCTGTCTGCATATGGCTTCCCATGTAGCTCAACGTCTGAGCCTGAGTGTGATTCCCAGACTAATAATTTGTCCACCTATTTCTGTCTCAGTCCTCAGTCTGGAAGTGCTGATGGCCCACCTCTGCTGGGTTACTGACTGTTTACTACAGTCACCTGGCATATGAGGATCAAAGTTTTTTTGTTTTGCTATATGAATGCAAGTTTTTCCATATTATCAGAAAAGTGTAGCTCGGCGTAATTTCTTGAAAAGTCCATATATCCTTTTAAAACTTGATTTCATAGTGGTTTGTAATAGTAAGCAGAGGGCATTATAGACACCACTTTTTTGTTCTCTTAAATGTACTTTGATTACTATTTACAACAGATGAGAGCTTTGGTTTTTAATGAAGTGAATGACATTTATTAACTATCCCATAACTAGTTCAAAATAAATCAGCAAAGCCTGAACAAAATAAAAATAATTAATCTACAGAGATGGTTGTCTTCTGTGAATTATCTAATGCCACCTAACTCAGATTGGTGTTTCAGGAGCCATTAGAGAGGATTTTTCACTTTGTGACATGGCATAGTGATGGCAGATATGTCCAATTAGTGCTTTTCCCAGTAGACAAGGTATTCTAATTATTTTGAAGGAATAGAAAAGGGATGTCTGGCAAAGAATCATAGGAAAGAACTGTTGACTTTGTCCCTCTCCTATACATGCCATACTGCACATACAGATATATAGTTCATAATTGTGATCTTTAAGAAAACACTGAAGGAAAATGTACATCTATAATAACCTGATTAAATTTTATTCTGAAGTATGAAAAAAAGCTTCTATTTACAAATAGAAAAAATCTATAATAAAAGAAAAACATCAGCTTCATCTTTAAAAACAATTTCTTTATAGAGTTATAAAGAATGTAACTCTAATTTGAAAATTGTTAAAGTTCTTAATTTAGATGGATATTTTTTATGATGCTTCACTTCAGCATGTGTGAAAATTAGTATTTATTGGATATGCATATTTAATTGGTGTAACATATTTTACTGTTTATTTTTTTAAAAATTAACTTTATTAATGATGTTTTATATAGTGTAGTTGCTTTTCTGTGAAGACAAGATTGTCTCTAAGAAGGCTGAGTTCCTGAGTTCTGAGATGTAATGTCACAGTGCAATGAGTTTGACTGAAATGTGGGTTTCAAGAGGCCATATCCTCTATCTGTTAGCTGCTTGTGTGTGCTCTCACCTGATAATTTTGTACTTCCCCTCAGTCTAAGTGAGACAATAGTTAAGAAGGCTATTCAAGTAACAGGATCAATGGTTAAATGATTTGGTTTGAAGGGATCTTTTAAGGGGTTGTTTTGGTGAGGTCATTTTTAACCAAAATGTATTTAGTCCAGTGACTTGCAACCGTGCTCCTCTAATAGTTGTGTCAGCTGAGGAGAAGGGATAAAAGGAGCAGCTAACTACGGTGGCAAGGACTCCTTAAGGTGGCTTTGTTTCCAGCATCCAAGTATATGTAACTTTGGACATAACAAGATATGTAAAATTCTGGGGGGGCTGTGAAGCTCCTGCTGGAATGCACATGCAGTTATATGTACAAGTAGAAACAGAATCAACTTGTAAGTCGTGAACTTGCACCTCACATTCAAATATAGGTTTTCTTACATGATTGCTTTCTGTGCTTTGGTGGCATTGGCCCACTAGCAAGAAGCCTGAGTTGTTTCCTTTTTCATTTTCCAAAGAATGTGTTACAACCTTTGTGTTCCTGCTATCTCCTTTCCCCATCTCCTTTTTGCATCTGAGCTTTCCCTCTCTCCACTCCTCTTTCTTTTGTCTGTCTCTTTTTGTTGTTTTGGTTTTTTTTCAGACTAGCCATCTATCAGTAATTGGTAACTGTTTTCTCTGACGTTGCTGTGGTTTGCAGGTACTCTATCTTTTGCCAGACTTAACTAAGCTTTATTAGTCTTCCACACAAGATAATCTTGTAGGCCATTGTTTTATTTTTTTCTGTAACCGTCTTCATATTAGTTTGAACATTAATTCACCAGGGCTACCTGAGGCCTGCCAAGATCCTGGAGATCAGACTCTGAATTCATGGTTTGAATTGTGCTTGGGTTATCCCCTGCCATGAGAATTTGAGCCAAAAAAAAGTAGCTATAGGCAAGAGAAAAAGAAAATCAAAGATGAGGTAGGAGGAAGAAAAGGAAAGAGCCAGAACAGAGGAAAGTAAAAAATTGAGAGGAGTGTGATGAAACCAAGGTAGAAGATAAAGACTTTTCACCATGGATTTTTGTGTGTCAGTTCAGGCTGAGATTTTTGAAAGACAGTTGCCTTGCTTTTAGGAACAAAGCAGTCATTTTTTTCATTAAAAAAGATGCCCAGCACTCTAATTATTGCAAATTATCCATTTCCCCTGCAATCCATATGTAAAGTACCAGCTTGCTTGAGGTTTGGATATGACTAAATTCTGAGACCGTTGTTGAATCAAAAAGTTCTCCTGACTTTTGGAGTTTTGCTTACTTAGAATGAAAAAAAGGAAAACAATCCAAATTGCATAATATTGGCTTTTTATATGGTTGTTTCTTCATATAAAAGCCCCAAAAGAATTATTTACTAGGGCTTCTTCCCCAAACCCAGGATTAATCTGAATAGACAGACTGGGATTGGATTCTACAAATATGTTGCTTTTGTCGGCTGAAAATACTTTGAAGTAACACCCCCTCACCCCTTTCTTTTAGAGGATTGGAGAATCCCTTACAATGTCTTTGTCTTCCATTGCTTAGGCAATTATATAAAAAGCAAAAATCACCCCTGAATTATACCAACACCAATATATGGAGTAAATGTCACCCGAAGAGAATAGACGTCCAGTGATTAGTATTGTTCTCAGCAACGTCCTTGATTTTTCCCTCAGTTCAGTTTTAGGTGGGCAATATCCTGTTACATCCTTACTCTCTTCCATCTTGACTTGTCATTACAGCGCACATCAGTTATTCAATAGATCCTTAAGTGTTTCAGACAGTATATCTTGTGCTTGTAAGCAGCTTTAAAACTTTGATATAGTCCAGTCTCAGTGTTAGCTGAAAGGGTCTTTTTTTTCTTTTTTCTTTTTTTTTTTTCCTACAGTACTTTTGCTCTAAAAGCCAAAATCAGTATTTAGGGAAAAAAATTAGAAAGAGAGTCTTAAAATCAATAGATTTAATGTCAGTTTCTACTGATACAGTACCAATGTACTGTGGTGACAGACTGGTGATTCTTTATCTACATGTTTCCTAGTTTGTTTCCAAAATACGAAGTCATGAAATCTCTAGTCTTTTCTTTGCAAATACAGTTTTTACAGACAATCCCTCTGTTATGTGAAGCTCCACTGGTTCAACAGACAGCCTGCTTTTGATGGGGGAAGTGTTGAATGTAGGCAATGCTTACCACACTATGAATGCTAACAAATGATACAGGGAAATGAAGGTTAAAATGAGAAATGTTTGGCTTAGGCCAGGTAGGTCTTTGCCAGAGCTTGTGGTAAAGTCCTGGCTCCACTGAGGCAAATACAAGCTTTTGTACCGATTTGAATGAAATTTTACCTGCAAGTGAAATACTTCTGAATACCTAGTGAAGATATAATACGGTTCTCGCATGAACCTAACTGAACAGCTGGACTGCATCAGAGTTGAAACTTCAGAGGGAACATTGTGAACACCCTTCACCAAGACCTACTGCACAAGCCTGGCCTTACCATCTTGATGGCATGAGTTACTGTTAAGATCGTTAACTCTCTGTTCATTAAGGAGTGGTACCTGAATTGCTTGCAATGGCAAGACCTTAGATGAGCAGTAGTTATACTGGACATGCAATTTTCGAAGTGAAATGTTTTTGCCAACAGATAAAAGCTAGCTATTCAGAAGTGCAGTTGTCTACACAGATCATATAAATAAATACAGAGTGTTTTGTAGTTTGTTGTTAGATAGTTGCACTAAAAATGCAGGAAAACACTACCAGAAGCTGAGAAGTCACTCTTAGTGTTTGTGGTGCCTTAAGCATTGTACTGACTTTGGCTTGGATGGAGTTAATTTTCTTCATAGCAACCTGTATGGTGCTGTGTTTCAGATTTGTGACCAAAATAGTGTTGGTGACACACCAGTGGTTTAGCTATTGCTGAACAGCACTTGCACAGCGTTAAGGCCTGCTCTGTTTCTTACTCTGCCCCGCAGCAGGTAGGCTGGGGGTGTGCAAGAGCATGGAGAGGGACACAGCTAGGACAGCTGACCACAAGTGACCAGAGGAATACTTCATGCCGTATGGTGTCATGCTTGGATATAAAACTGGGGGTAGTATTTCCAAGGTAGCCATTGCTCAGGGACTGGCTGGGCATCAGTCTGGTGGTGGGAGGTGGTGAGTGATTTCCTTTGCATCACTTGGGGTGGGCTGGGTTTTTTGTTCCTTTTTTCCTTCACTTTAATTAAAGTGTCTATTGACCCATGAGTTTTTTTCCTCACTTTTGCTCTTCCAATCGCATCCCCTCTTCTGCTGGGGGGAAATGAGCAAGTGACTGGTGTGTGCCTAGTTGCTGGCTGGAGCCAACCTACTACAAGCATGAAGTTTGAAATTTACTCTAACTTCCATCTTACAGACTAGGAATTAAAAGTAGACCATTTAGAAGATGTTTTCTTGAAACTATTGGAAGCTAGGACTGAAAGAATTTTCCTATACTTGTGCTTTGTATCAAAATCTGGTTTATTTCAAGGTAAAGCATGAATGATTAATTCTTGAAAGAAACTTATGTCCTTTATAAAACTTTACCGAAGCTTTATTTTTTTTGCTCTATTTAACACATACAGAATCTCTAGAAGAGTGAATGTTGGCAGCTCTAACCAGAAAAAAAAAATCATGACGCAGTCACTATGTCATTCTATCATCATATTTTGGCTTCAAGACATTTTCCATCGTTTGTTCATTTTCAGATCTTAAAATTCCTCCCACACCTCAAAAACATATTTTAAGGTGATGCTGCATGCTCAAGATTCATTTCCAGCTTAAGAGAAAGATGCAAGCAAATGCTGAAGTTTTGGCAAGAGATACAGAGAGACTTACTATGGTAGAAACTACAGGCTGAAATCTAGTCAGATTCTCGGAAATGGGATAAATTCAGTATGTTTGAATCTCATACTTTTCCCAGTAAGAGGGAAATGGATAGGGATACTCTAACTGTTACTGTAAAACCTAGTAGTATGAATCACAACTAGAAAATGCAGCTCCAGCTCTGTGTGATAAACTTATCACCAACTCCATCAGAAGGTATGAAAAAGAACTCTAGGAGTTTTATTTTGCACATGTGTTTGTGAGAAGGATATGAAAGAGGAAAGAGGAAGCTAGGTTCAAATAAAAACCACCTCATTTTGAGATTTCTGCAATAGTTTTGTAGAACTAACTGAACCTGGGAAAAGATACTAGTGAACAAGATTCCTATTAACTTTAAAGTAGTCTTTTAAAAGAATTTTTATTAAATTTCCTAGTTTGATCAGTTTATGAGCAAGGGATGCTCAGCAGTGAAATCAGCAGAGGTATATTTGAAGCAAAATAAGATATGGAGAACTGTGTGCTTCTCTTGGTATATTCACTGCTATGAGTTGTATACTGATTAATACCATCTCAGGATCCGACTCTCACTTCATTATGATCACTTGTTCCCCTAGTACAGTGCACAGAAACAACAGTGAAAGGAACAATAATCTCCCTGAGTTCATAGGACACCATAAACCACAATATGCATTGCAGAGTACCTAAGATAACGTTTTGCCTCCTGTACCTGCTCTACTGCCCAGACCTGTTAAATCTGTGTTGAAAATCGGAGGGAGGGAGTAGGCTGGGACATCTCCAGGAAAGAGAGAAGAGGGAGTGTTTGCTTTGGGGTTCTTCTCAACTGGCAGAACCTTTCTTACACCATAATAAATTAAACCTTGGCTCCCTACAGTGAGGTTGGGAAAAAGGATCAGAGAGCTGTGAACTGCTTTGCTGCCTTCTCTCTTTGCTCTGCGTAGCCTGGCAGCAGAAAGTTTAGTCTTTAATGCCAAGTCTGCAGCTGAAAGTTGAAAAGGTCTGAGTACTGGGGTACAAATCTATTGGTTTTGATAAATTTCTGTCTTCTACTTTACCTCCCCTATACATGAAGGTAAGATTATAATGAAGATTCCATGAAGTCAGAGGTCACTGTAGGCATTTCCCAGGAGGAACAGAAAAAGGGAAAAGTTTTTGTACTGTGCTGAAGTTGCAACTTACATTTTAGCAGGTTCATTCAGCAGGTTCAACAGACAGCAGTTGTGTATTACCTAAGCAGAGGACTTTAATAAGAAAGTTCACAGTGTTTTCCTTTACCTGCTGTTTTAGGCTCTTGGCTGACAAGAGCAACTGCCCCTGTATTGTATTCTCTCATTTTAAAAGTACTCTTTACACAATAAGAACCTGAAACTTTTAGAAATCTATTTCAATAGAGTAAGAATTTGAAGCAATGAAGAATTTAAAAAGCTAAACTGGAACGCTGTTCTCTAGTAAATAGGGAATCCTTTACAATCAATTTGCAATGAAATTTGGGAGTACATTCGCCTAGTTTTTATTAAGGTTCAATATAAACATGTATTTTTTTGATGAGAAACTTAGAAATTGAGCGAAGTCCAAGAAAAAGTAAGGAAATGGTCAAGTACAATGGAGACTATGTAGAAAATTTTTTACTAGCATATGAACGTTCCTCTTTTGATTTTTGTTTGGCAAAAGGGAGAATTCTGCACTTTCCTCTTACATACTTATGATATTTAGACCAACTAGTTCTGAAGTTTACTAACATAGATTCTTCCAAAGGAACCACATCTCGGGAGATAACTTCCTTTGCTATATATGGAAGAAGCCATGCTCCCTTTCTCTGGAAAAAGTCTAACATTATATGTCCACCAGAAGAGAAAGAGCAATTTCAGTGCAATCCAGTTTGGGGATATTGATTCAGTGATGATGAAGTGGGTTGAACCCATGGGGTTTGATCTACCCTTCAGAAATCTGATGTTTCTTCCTTCTCAGTTGTTCAGTATTCCTGTTGCCACTTGGCTTGATCCTCAGAACATTTCCTCATTTCTGAGGGGAGACCTTATCACCCTCTACAACTACCTGAAAGGAGGTTGTAGTGAGGTGGGGGTTGGTCTCTGCTCCCCGGTGACTAGCGATAGGACAAGAGGAAGCAGTCTCAAGTTGTGTCAGAGGAGGTTCAGGTTGGATATTAGGAAGAACTTCTTCACTGTTAGAGTCATTAAGCATTGGAACGGGCTCCCCAGGGAGGTGGTGGAGTCACCATCCCTGGAGGTGTTCAAAAAATGTTTAGATGTGGCACTTCAAGACATGGTTTAGTGGTTTTAGCGGGCATGGTGGCATTGGATATATGGTTGGACTTGATGATCTTTGAGGTCTCTTCCAACCATAATGATTCTATGATTCTGTGTTTTCTAGATGTCAGCATAACATTTTTCAGAAAGGTAAAAAATTGTCTTGTTCACTTTGTAAAATTGTGCAAATAAGAGCAATGTTTGAATTGTTTTTTTAGATATCTAAATCAATGATTTTGGAGACATAGTGTGTAACGCAAGTGTCCAAAATACAAGCTAAGCACAATTTACTGGCTGACCAGAGAGGCTAAAGGGCTAGCTTTCTACCACAAATAGCACCTGGGATGCCTAAAGTCCACATGTCAGGAGGCATCACTATTTCAGCTGAGCCAATCATCATGCAACCCTATTTCCTATTAAAGACTTGTTGTTTCATTTCCACAGAATCACATTTTGTAAGTCTCCAAAGGGTCCTGAACATGTTTAATATGTGCCAGAAAACTGAGATTGGTGTTCAAGTTTGGTTACGTTTTCTCAGAAATTCAGACAAGAGGGCTAATACTATTCTGTTTCGGAGGACAGCTTAGAAAGCCTAAATTCAATTTCCTTATCACCCTGGGATAATACAAGCATGACAATTATTTTCTATTCTTTACTTTCCTGGAGAGTGTTTTTGCTAGCTGGCAGCCAAATTGCCCCAGTTGGGTAATTCTTCGTCCTCATGTTGAACCTGTGCTACTTGCACAGGTTTCTTAGCGTGAGAGTTAAGTGGCAATGGGGAACACAACTAGAAGAAAACTTAAGCTTGGAGACCATGCAGTCTTTTCAGTTTTTCTGCAGTCTGTGCCCCCGTGTTAGTGTCTGCATTGTGGTCTGTGCTATATGGCCCAGCCAAAGGTGACAGAAGGGCTTGGTTGTTAACAGAGGACTTGTCATTCCAGACCGCTGGAATGGTCCTGCACAGGGACCTCCCTAGCAGGAGCCAGGGAGTTTACTTACCCTTTCCCCAGCATTCAGCTTGTGCCTGAGGGAAAGCAAAGTGGTGTAGTCATTAAGGATACCAGTCTGTGACTGAGTAGATCGGAATCCCAAGCGAGTGGAGCACATTAGGATAATTCGAGAGTGCTGGAGATGGGGAAGTTTGCCACGACCATAGAGTAATGGTGAAAAAGGGAGGGAAAAGTTTTGTGTTTTCTAGTAAAAGAAAAATAATATTGATTAAAAAGCGCAGTACCAAGATAATGAGAGAATTATGTGCATCGATTCAGGATATCTTGAAACAAATGCACAAAATTCAGTGTTATAGCGTGTATTACTAATTAACTCTCTAAAATTACCTTCCCAGTTTGTATATTACATTATTCTTTCTTTTGATGGTTGGGTATCATTATATACAAGATCATGAAATTGCTATATCAAGTTCCATAGTAACGGCAGGCTCTCTGGGAATTCTGTATTTGCAAACTGTGAAAGAACTGCAAGTTACGAAGAAGTTTATTATTACAAATTAACCGTAAATTTGCTACAACTTTGATAATTTCACAACAACAACAACATTGTTTTCTGGTTTATTTTAAATTTTATCTTTGTAATCTTAGGGAGAGAACTATGCAAATTTTGTCTAGAAACCATGATATAGATTACAGCTTGGCTTTTTTGCTTCTCTTCAGTAGGTTTTTTGCTTTTGATCTCAACTGGACTATGAATTGTTTGAGACTTCACATGCAAAACTACCTCTTTGCCAGTATCTCCTAGAAATTGAACAGCATGCATATGTTTGAAGGGCCTCACTCTAATCTCACATAAAATCATTGTAAATCACTTGTGATTCAGTGAGCTTCTTCAGTGTCATGCATACAAAGAGAAAGCCCCTGGTGTACTGAGATAGCCACCTGTCATGCTGAATAGCTTTGTTTCACTCTTCCCACCCCCCTTCCTTTTGTTCTGTTTAATTCCTTTGTTTCTCTTAAAAAATAAAGTATTTGAAATTTTAAATAGAGAAGGAACTCTTTTCCTTACTGCGTACAATACCTAGCGAAATGATATCTTAATTTCCTGGTCTAGGTACAGTGTGACAGTAAGAATAACAAATTATTGGTTAATAACATGAAAAAAAATTCTATACTAATAGTCATTGAATTATTTGTAGGTTTTACTAATGACATCCAGATCAAAGCAATCCCTAGTCTTACCTTGTTATGTTGGAGAACAGCTTTTTTTTTCCTGCATAAGACACTTGTACGTGCATAGAAGCAGCTATGTGGAAAACATGTTCTTTAAAATGACCAAATTGAGCTCTGCAGAAAAAGAAAAAGAAAATAAAAAAATCAAGAAACATAAAATCACTTTCATTACCTCTAAGATCTTTATGAAATATTCTGCACAGAGATTGTTAATCTGATGCCAATGGCAAGTATATCCTTAGGGTCATACTAATTGACCAAGGACAGCTTTCACATTAGAGATTTTAAAATACAAAGTTCATTAATGTTTGCTTTCAGATTCTGTGTATGAGACACCATAGATGCTAATGTGGAAGCACAGGGAGGATGAATATGTCCGCACATTCTTGTCTTTGGCTACAATCTAATGGTCTTGTTTCTCTCACTGCACCAATATAAGTACGCAATCATAGTGAGGTCACTGGAATGGAGTCCTCATATGACTGTTATTAGTAGAATAAGAATTATGAACCATTACTTTTAAATCCTGGACTTTTTAAAGATTTGAGTTAGATTTTATCATTAGATTAATCTTGTAGATTGTAATAATCTTCTGCCTCTATTCAGTTCAGAGGTGGTATTCAACAGACTGTGGAGATTCTTTAGTAGAAGTTGAGGTTGCAGGGAAGTTTAGCATCAAGCTCATTTTGCTGCCGAATTGGAGCATTCCCTTATGAATTAGTAGGAACGGAGTAACAAACTTGGGCCTTTACAATGTCAGTTCTGCATGAAACGTTCTGGAGGAGGTAGCACAGTTCTGTGTTGCTACTGTATTGGTGGTTGGTTGGTTTGTTTGTTTATTTCTTTTACTGTAGTAAGAAACGCTATTTATTCCTTCATCCAGAGCATGTATAAGAAACCATACCTCTTCTAGATGTAGATAGAAGCTGAAGATTTCAGGTAGGTCTCAGTCCTGTGCAACTGGAAAGGGATAGAACGGTGTCCTTCCAGACTGTCAAGCAGAGTGTTGAGCCAAAGAGATTTCAATATTAGCACTTGCTTCATTTTTTGAAAATAAAAGGGGTGCAGAGGTGTGTATGAACAGATCTTCAGACTTTCTTTTGCCTTATCTCTCAGTTTCTGTGATAATGAAAAGCTCTGTGAAACTGTTTTGATTTTTGGCAGACTGTGAGCCATATTCATTATTTGTCTTCCAGTCTTTCTGCTTAGCACAAGAGCTTCTATTGCTCCTGTGTGTAAAGAGGAGAGGTCTTGTGTACTCCTTAAAGTCATTGGCAAAGAATAACGGAATAGATTGGAGAAGCTAGAGAGAGTGGAAGAAGAATGGAGCATACCAGAAATCTATTATTTCTGTTTTTTAAATAAGAATTAAATGAATCAGATGTCTCGCCAGTGTAAAGTGATGATGTAAGTTCCTAGGGAGAAAAATGTGAAGCTAGGCTTTTTTTTGCTATAGAAGGACATAGGCCTATGAAAAGTAAGGACCAGAAGCTATTCAAAGAAGTTGATGTAGTCAAAAACTCTCTAAACTTTATCTTTTGCTTCTATTTGACATTAGGGACCATGCTGCATGTTCCTTTCACTATCTTGTTATTCAGCCAGTCCAACTGACTCATACATTCATTAACCTCTTTGAAGGAACTGTTGCTATAGACATGGCTGCCTCCCATCTACAGGGTGAAAGAAAGAGAGATCCCCATCATAAGATTAGGACTGAAACAAAATGACAAGAAAAGGATCAGCTTCAGCAATTTAACTGGGGATACACTTTGGGTAATTCAGGTAGAACTGTCTGGTATGTTAAAACATATGATCTAAAAATTCAGTTCCTACCCCTGTCATGAAGTATCAGCTAAACTGGAGCAGACAGCTCTCTTGAAATAAGAAATGGTTAATATATTCAACTGAATTTAGTTGGGAAATTGTAGAAGCTTGTCAAATTCTGGCTTCCCTTGACAAGTTCAATTCTAAGTACATGCTGCATAAGATAAGACGCATCACTAAAATTATGATATTTCCATAGAAATTTTTTTATTCAAAACTTGTGAAGTTTTAAGAATCAAAATTCATAAGTGAAACTGTTCTCTTTTTAATTTTTTTTTCCTAAGTCCTCCCTTTTAAGAATAACATTATGGCTAAAATTTCATTGCATTTACTAACACTTTAGTTTTTTGAAACTCTGATAGAATTTTTTTGCTTTTTAGAAAATCTCTGGAGAAAAGGGAAAGAACAAATTAGACTAAACAAAAGTTGAGAAAAGAGAATATATTTAACATTGTGTATTGGTTGAAATAACAGGAAAAAATAATAACTAATAATGTTCTGAATTGAAAACTAGCTCTGAGTCTCATTAAAACCTTAACTGCTTTAGGCTTTCCCTTCTCTCACCTGCCACCCACTGATGACCTATGAGTCACCAACTATTCCAGCTTCATCTGAAATCTTTATTAAATTATTTTAAACCCTGAAGCCCTGTGTGATAAGAAAAACAACAGATCAGCTTTTATACTTTTAAATTATGAGCATCTGTAAATAACAGAAATCACAGTTTTCCATGTATATATCTACATGTATATATGTATTAACAGTTACAATATGCGTAATTGTTTAGTTTTAAAGCTCATAGAGTAAATTATGAAGAACGATGACACTTTAGCTTATTACAGTTCACTGTTCATGAACCAGCCCTTTCAGAAAATGGAGGACTTTCAGATTTACTGAGTATCAGCCTCTGGGCAGCAAACAAAATTTTAATCAGGAAATACGTTTCTTCCCAACTTTTTTTTTTTTTTTTTTTTTTTTTTTTATTGGTTTGAAAAAATCACAAAGTGCTTTTTTTTTTTTTTTTTTTTTTACTGGTTAGTACAACTCAAAATGGCTATTGATTTAAAATTATTTTTATTCCCTAACATAGAATAAAACTAAAGGCAGTGTTTTGTCAATGTTTTTCTTGGTTAACAAGAGTTTGCCCTTAGTCATTGCCTAGATGCTTCTCAACAATTACATGTGCAAGTAACTACCTGCTGTTTGTCTTGCCAAGGCACAGATAACATCTCTGTGAACAACTGCAGGGTCATTGAAACTGAAAATATCTTATTGACCTGATGCAGCTGCTCACCGGAGGAAACTGGACCTGGGTGTGTCAAACGGTGGGTGACGTTCCTAACCATTATACTATCAGAAAAATTAGGGATGCATTGTAATGCTGCTTGGTTTTTGTTTGCGTCCTGAAGAGTACTCATTGTGAGTACCTACCTGCAGAAGAGGTTTTGCAGATGTACATTCTGTAGTGGGAAGAAATCGCTCTTAGTTACCCCACAGTTCAAGGGGGACGTATGTAAGTCCACAGCCCTTCATGTGTACCTTTCACATGTACTCTGCACAACAGGATTTTCTTGTGGATGGTTTAGGTGCTTCCTAATTCAGCATTTCAGATTTTATTAATTTTGCTGGCATTGTTATTTTTTCTTGTGTATCATATAGGAAGTTAAGTGATTTAGCTATTAATTAGGTATATTTTATTATTCTACCTTGTAGCAAGGTATCTAAAAGGTAAAGGCTTCAATATTTAACTCTTTCAAGTTGCACTGTGAGTTCGTGATGGAACACAAAACACATCCAGGCCACCAGAGTACTGCTCAGTCATTTAACTTTTTGGCCAACCTTTCTTTGGCACCTTCCCCTAGAATATGGGCTGGTATATGAGCAAATCAAAATTCTTTCCATAAATTCCAGGAAGGAGCAATACTTGAAATATCAACAAAGGACCTGATGAGTTGCAGCAAACGGTCAAAATAACAATAACAAAGTGGCTGATGTTTCACAGTGTGCACAGAGTAATGTGAGGCAGAGAATTACATGGGGGTTTAGGCTTCTCTGTGGTGAAACACTTGCTTAAGTTCAAGCATATGAATAATCTTACAGAAAGTATTTCAGATTTGTTAAGTTTCGTTTAAGCATGTGACTAATAACTCTCCCAGGTCAGAACATTAATCATATCTGAATGTCTTCATCAATAGGTAAGATGATCTTTCAGAGATGGTCATTTTGTGAATATGTTCTTGTAACTCCTTTAAAATACAGATCTATGTCACTGATGACTCATATGATGGAAAGAGCAGTTGAGAAGATAGGTGCTAGTACCAAAATATAACCTTTCCGCAGCATGAACTAGATATACTGACATACCAGTATAACTTGTTCGTCTTGCTTAGTCTGAAATGGAATTCTGTCATGGTACACAGGTTTTTTTGCCTTTTTCCTTTTTTTTTTTTTTTAAATAATTAAGTGGAACAAAGAGTGATTCAGCTTTGCTTTTTAAGACAACCTTTCTTAGGACAAATCTCCGCTCTCTGGTCAACTGTTAAGACTGCTTTCAGTATGTTGATTAAGAGGGAGTCAAGTCCATTGTGACATCTTTTCTCTTTTGTGCTTCTTTTCCAACCTATTTTCCTCCCTCCTCTCTTCATACAATTATGTACATCCTCTTTATTTCTTAGTACTTTTGTGTAAACATCCATTTTATACTCTGTCCTGCTTTTGTTTCCTATTAATGTATATAGAAATTTTGCCATTTCTCTCTCTCCCCCCCCGCCCCTCCACTTGACCTGTCTTCTCCTTGCCTCTTGCAGAAGTGAAAATATATCACCTTCATATCTAGAAATCCTCAGAGACTTCATGCTTATTTCTGGGTCCATTACGGAGTCTCTGCATTTTTCATTTTATCATGTTTCCTTGTTATGCTAAAAGCTAAAAATCCCTAAATGTGTCTGTTGTAATAATATTTTCATGGAAACCCCAGTCTTAGGACTAGTTGGTTTGATAAAGCTTGATTTAAAAAAAAAAAAAATAAATTACAGAACTGCAAGCTGCAGACATTTCTACTAAAAGAAGACACTTAGATTTTATATATCTATATCACAGAAATGTCTTTAAGAGAATGATTATATATCTGCTTTAACAACCTATGTGGAAAAAAAAGTAGATTTCACACTGTAGATATACAATTATAAATAACTAGAACACAGTGAATAATGGTTGCAGCCTAGTGCTGAATCATGGACCTCTCTTTCCTTGAGGCAGATCACCAAAACATAATAGTGTTTTAAAATTAATTATTTTCAAAGGTCAGCAAAATAATTTATGAGACATTTTATGCAGATCAAAGAACTTTTGGTCCTTTTCTAAACTTGTAATAATGTAGATCATCTCAACTACTGACCTTCGGAAGACCATATTTGATATCACCAAGTTCTACTGAAATGACTGCCTGCTCATTACGTTCATAGCACAATGAATTTTCTAATCCTCACACCTCAGCAGGTTACATTGTTGTCTAGTAGATGCCGCCCTTTCCTTTTCATAAGCACCTTGTCAGACACTAGGTATTATTGGAGTATAAACATCTTTTACTGTTCTTCTGAAAGCCTAGTATAACTTCTCCTTATGAAGTAACAGAGGGGATCAAAAAAGAAAAAAATTACAGGATTTTTTGAGTAGAAACTATGGAGGAAGGAAGAGGGTGCTGTTCTTCCCACAGAAGGATGAGCATGCAGATGAATGACCCAAAATGAAGAGCTGTAGTTTCCTGCCTGTCTTTGTTCCTGGAAGAAAGTAACCTGCCACTGGTCTCTTTTCACTGTGCCTTTTTTTTTTTTTTTTTTTTTTTAATCAGCCTCTGTTTTCTGTCTCTGTGACTGAGACAAGATTTGAAAAATTAATGCTCCTTAATCCTATCTCTCCTATTCTTGTGCTCTACTGTTGCACAATATCAGAGAAACTCCTGTGTTTCTTAGTTCAAAATCTAGCTCAGTTGCCTAAGAGTGACCCTTTGCCTTTTACTGTATTCCTAGGACTCTCTAACAAATTTAAATTTTATTCTGCAAAGCTCTTTCATTTAGGCTGAGCTTATTCCAATTTAAATAACTCATGGATGCACAAGTCCTAATAAACATAATTGGAGGTGGGGGAAGTTCTGGATACATTTTGGCCTACTGTAACATGCTTTGAAATATAGCACATTACCCACGTTTAAATTATCTATACAGCCATTTAGATACAAAAATAACAAACCAAATGGTTTTATAGTGATAGATCTGTCTTGTGCTTGTCAGTCAAACTTATTGTACTTGTCTCCCTTCCAAGAAAAAAAAAGCTTAAAAAGCAACACATCTTTTAAAATAACAAGGAGAACCAGTACAGTACTTAAATTCATGCAGTCTATCTGAACGACAATTAATGCAACATTTCCTGAACTATAGTAAAGCTAAACTAGAGACAACCCACAGATATGGGCAGTTGGTGAGTGGGTAGCACTCCAGTACAGTCATGCCTGAGGAATAATTGCATTGTAATTGGTATTTTTTGCTTTCACTCTCACTTACCCAGCTTCCAGCAAGTGCATACTCTTCTCCCCCCACACACTGCTCTTACCTGACGTGGACTGGGGGAGTGCAGACAACTGAGAGAAATTCTAAAATGCTCCAAAGAAAATTAAACTTTTATCAATCTTTTTAACAGGAAGACATATCTGTTTTGTTGTTGTAAAGATGAGCTGTCCCAGTGTGAAGCCTTTATGAATTGTCCAAAATGTACAATGCTGCACCAAGTTCTCTCCAGTCTTCTCCTTCAGATTAATTTTATCCCACAGTAATTGCCTTCTTACTTCTCAGTAACTTTGTACCAAAGGCCAGTGAAAATAGATGGTCCTGCACTATGAGTTAGCAAACAATCTCAGGTCCTTCTCATAAATATATTGGGGAATATTGTTTCCAAAACAGATTACATTTTTTTCTTAAAACATCCTACTCATCAGCCCCTAGGGTCATGTTCACAGTCTTACTCAACTGTTACACAGTAGGTAGGAAGAATCATGTGGAACACATTTGACTTTTATGTGGAAAGGCTTGGCATAGTGGCCTGGGAACACCGTGAAACCTCTAGGTTTGAATCTGTCTTGAAGCCTTCAACATTTTGCCTTGAATTCCCCCTAAAAGTAATTTTTTCACCCACAGATCTCTCCGTTCTGCTGTCACATCAGTGAATCTACCTGGCTGATATTTTGCAGGGGAAGAGTCCAGGGCAAGCTGTGTGTTTTCCTGGCTTTATTATGGCTTGCTCTTCAAGGCTCTGAAAACAAAACTTATATCCAATGTTAGTTACCCTAAAGTTGCGGAAGTTGCTACTCTGAATTTAGACTAGATTTTGTTTTGCTCACCTCTACAAATTTAAGACTGAATCTATGTGCAAGACTGTTTACCTTTGATAGTAAGTCTGATCTGACTTTTTTGTGTTTGTAACACAGCCAACTTTGTTCACTTTTAGGTGCAGACTAGGAATTTCCCAATGTTTAAGTATGCACCTATGATTTCTGTATTAGACGTGCTTTCACCAGCACCCTTGCAGAAAATGGGAGTAGCAGTCAAGGCCATCTGTTAAGCACTGCTACTCTGTGTGTCTGTACCAATATTTTGTGGGATCAGACTTTGCAATGCACAGATTCATTAAAGCACTACAAAAAAGTCAACAGCATAGATTGATGCTAAGCAGGGAAAATATCACCTCCTTATTGAATGAAACAATTCTAGCAATTGCAGAGATTGTATGACTAGAGTAAAATAAATAGCATGCTGCGGAAAATATAGCCAGCCTTACTTTAATGCAGTAGTAAACATCAGAGGCGTTAAGAGTAGTGTCGCCCCCAAGGCATATACATGCAGTACTGTGTCTTTTAGTAAAAATTGGCAACATTGTGAAGAGCACTACAGAAAGCAGACAGGACTGTTATTCTTGATTTTGCCTATGCAAAATGGAATCCTAGGGAAATCTACTTATGACATCTAGAAATT
>NW_009637447.1:0-3190 GCF_000690535.1 Cariama cristata | reverse complement strand
CTCCCTGTCTCAAGCTGACATTTCAGCTAAATTATGCCCTTCAAAAGATTCAAGAGTTAAAGCCTTTACTGAAGTTCCTGAGGGAACAACTTGAAAATCTTATCTGGCCTCAATTCTTCCCATCTGACTTTAGGCACTGAACAAAGGTGTCTTAAGTTAGAGCACAGACACTGACAGTGCTCCCCTTCTGTACTCAGCGGAGAGAGGCACCTTCAAAACATCCCGGGATTTTAACTAGGCTGCCGTAGCTCTCCAAGGTCACTGAACTCTCTCCTTCAACACAGATGCAAAAGATTCCCAGCTTAAATACTGAGGCTTGCATATTTGCACTAGACTAATTAATATAGTTTGCAGGAACTCTGCACACATCAAGACATACTTAAAATTTAACACCTCACTACCGCACACACAGCTGTGTGCACGCACATACAAACATACCAAAAAACTATTACAAAAGTTACCATAAAGTGTTTTATTCTAACAATTGCTTTCTTCAACATAGAAAAGGCTGGCCATGTAGTTGCAGTAAACACCGTACTGGGACAGTATAAGCAATATAAGCAAGTACAGATGTTAAGAATTACTTAATGAAGAACTAACAGTATCTTTACCCTGAATTGAGTCAATATCTATACTTAGAAAGAGCATCCCAGCACCCATCTTAGACAGCACCATGCAGGGCCTTAACTCACCTTGCTTTGGAGAACAAGAATTTGCTGGGCTCGTCCACGCCAGCTGCCAGAGTTGGTCAAGAGGCTTTGAATATTCACATCGTCACCAACTTCATTTGCTAAAAGCTATGAAAAAAGGATTAACATCAACAATAAGGCTAGGCTTAAATACACGTGCTGGGGAGAGGGGAGGAAAAGCTGCTCTCTCTAACAGTAAACACAAAGCACTGTGTCTATACGTAGTGGCCTGTATCTGATATTCAGTATCTCACGTGATGTAAGCTCTTTCAGATCACTATTACACTACAGACTGTTGGTGGGTAGGAGGAGTTTGGCTAACATGAATGGTTTTACTTGTTGAGGTGTGTAATTCAGTATTTTGATCAATTTGACTATTATTCTTTGCTTTTTAAAAAATGTGCATCTGTGTTTTCCTGCCTGCTTATGGAGAGTGTCAAATTGTGCTATCTAGCTGTACAGCTGGGTGTCAAACTGTGTTACTTTGGTAAAAAAGAGGATTTTAAATTCATCACCAAGGTTTACTAAGCATTACTAACAGTTTTCAACATATGTAATTATTTTTGATATAATGAATACTTAACAAGAACTAAACAGGAACAGAGTAGAGAGATTGTCTTAATACACACCCTTGCAATCAGGAATTGAGCCAATCACTCTTGCACAATTCCGACACAGCCACATTAACAAGAGCTAAAGTTAGTATGAAGAGCATTTAAATTATTTATAAAAAGGTCAGCAGAGTTCTATTTTTAGGACCATATTCTCTACTCTGATCTGCATTGCAGGTCTTTTACATAAAGCAATGAAACCAAAGGAAACAGAGCATATAGTAATGCTTTAAAATCCATCATAAATCAAAGAGGAAAAGGTTACTCTGGATGTCACTCCAACGAAGTGTTTAAACGTGCTTTAGTTCAAGCATGGTCTTTAATCCCACTGACTTCCATGGGACTGAAGCCTACATTAAAAGTAAATACATAATTAAATGTTTTGGCAAGAAGGAACGAGCCTGAACATGTGCTTCAAGTCAATCACAAACCTATTTTGCTGAACTGGGACTTTCAAACCTTAAGGAATCTGTACCCATGATAGCAATAGAAATAATGAGCAGAGTCATCCAGCTATGGCTGCAGAGCATGAAATCCGCGTGTCCGTGTGCGTAACTTTCCAATGCAACCACTACATCTGTGTCTTTTCTTAACTCCTTACAGTTCACTGGAATACTTCATGGAGGCTAATCAAAGCTCAAAAGAAAAGAAGCCTCCTGATTTTGCAAGAATATAGCTCTTGCACAAGATCTCAGCCACAGACTGCATCCTACAACAGTACCTTCTGGGTCATCTTCAGTTCCTGTTTTGCAGATTGGAGTTGGTTACGATATTCCATCACTTTAAAGTTGGCTGAGGTTAATTTTTCTTGCAATGCTTTCACCTCCGGACTTTCAGCCTTTGAAGAGAAGAATGTACTTGGTAAGAACAGAATCTTCAGGGAAAAACTGAACTAATTAAGACCCACAGATCCATCAGGATCACAGGATCTTCTTTTTCCAAACCCATGCCTTCCCTGATTTTTGGGGTTCAGAGGAGCTACAAACAGAGCCATTTGGTCACAAAACCAGTGACAAGGATATATCCTTGCCATAAGGAAAGTACTGCACAATGGGAGAGAACCAAGTATCAGCTTCTGATTTCTTCTCTTCAATTACAATGCGTACCAAGTTTCCTTCTATCATCTTCAGAGTCGATTGCTTGATTCCTGCATTACCACCACCAAGAGACTGTATTTTTTCTATGGCTGTCTGTAGCTGGAAAAGAAAAGCATTGTTATTATAGAATGAATACAGTGAAGAGCGTACCTCCATGGAATATTAATTAGCAAAAAAGTACAACATGGATGTTCATTTACTCTAGAAAAAAAATTACTTCATTTTCCCTTGTTTTTAAACACAATCGGTAGGAAAGCGTAAAATTTTTTCCTGAAATGCTTCCCAAAGAGGCATGTGCTATTTTACTGTGGAATAACTTCAGTGAAAATGTCTCTGACTTGCTAAGATGGGATCAGTTATCAAGTATGCAGACTTCTGGGAGATTTTTATCACCACAGGTTCATAAAATAAGTGTTTATATACATAAACGCAAATCCAGTACAGTACAGGATATTTCATAAAAAGCCAACCGTTCTACTCACCAGAGGAATGTAAAAGGAGAAATGACTACCTAATGCCCTATAGCTGAGGTTTAGTAACGATGTTAAGGCTCTTTTTCTTTAGCTGGTAGCTCTAAAGTAGCATTTCTCAGCCCATGAAGACTATGTCTCCTCTTGCTCGCCACAGCAAAGGCAGGCAGACATATAGTCCCTCCTGCTCTGAATCCTGTCCTACCTTGAGGTTGCAAAGACTTCTTACTGGATGGGAGTGCAGTGAACTTGGAGCTGGAAAGGCCAGAAAGTGTCGCTTTAAAGGGCTGAGACTTCATTCTTTGAGGTGGGTGGAAAATCTT
>NW_009637446.1:0-238 GCF_000690535.1 Cariama cristata | reverse complement strand
CCGAGGGATGCTGAAGATGCAGTGCTCGGCCTCGATGGGAAGTATGTGCATGCCTAAACCCTCCTTGACTGCTCTGGCTGCAGTTTCTGACCTCCTCAGCCTGCCTCAATCATCAATATCCGTTCTGCGTATAATGAACATAGTGGAGAATAGTTTTCCTGTGATTAATACGTACTGTGTCTTGCAGGATAATATGTGGCTCCAGGGTTAGAGTGGAAGTGGCACCAGGGCAGCCTCG
>NW_009637445.1:20618-50229 GCF_000690535.1 Cariama cristata | reverse complement strand
AAAAAGAAATAAAATGAATTAATGGAAAATGGATCATGTGATGGCTGTTAAAAAGCATGTTGCAAATGGGAAACACTGCTGTAAGAATTCCCTATCTCATTGAAAGTGTAAGCAAGTCCAAAGTGGAGAAGATATGCTAGGGAAGAATTGCTGCAGATTTCCCCTGTTTTTTAAAGTCTTTTTCAAAGCATCTGAACTACTTTCAGTGAAAGATTGTGGGTATGACCATCTGTTGCTCATCTGAGGTTCTTAATAGCCCTATGTGTTCAAAACAGATCCTCTCTTGTCTCTTATTACAGTTATTGGATTTGATCCACTTTTTCAGACTCATTCTTTCTAACCCTCAATGAGGACAGGGAAGCACACGCTGTAAGGCGTTCTTATTCATCACATGAGATTATTAAATTGTGTTGTTTTCTTCAGGAGAGTTAAAAAGTTCTTCAATAGTTATTCTTCAATAGTTAAGAAATGAAAAGTGACTCAATTCTGAAACACTTTGGTACGTAAATGTTGGATTTTTAGTTTCAGTAAGCATCTGGTCACTCTCAGACAGGAAAAACTGAAAGGGATACTGATTTGTATATTTCAGATGAACTGATTTCTGGGAGTCACATTTTGATCCAAAAGATTAAACTCTCTGCCATATTTCATATGTTTGAAGAACAGCATGCTTTGTTTTCTTTAGCAGCAAGCCCAATATTTCTGTAATGTCTTCAGATCCTTTTTGACTTTTCATGCATGTTCCTTATTATTTGTTCCAGCTAGCAATATGTCTCCCAGATAAGAAGCACTGCCATTTAACTCCCAGAAGACCAGGCTTTTCTGCTCTGAAACACTGGAGCTTATTAACTTGGAAGATACTTAAGCTAACATTCATTTTAGCAGATCTCATACTACTTGGCTGGTACTTCCTTAATAGAATATGAACCACGTATTCCATCCTAGTGTTTTCTTGAATCCCAGTAAGTCATAATTTCTTTCTGTTTATTAATTGTATTTGGCTAATTGACACTGATATTAGCTGTATTGAAAATGGAAAGTGCTTTATGTGGCAGCACAGCTGAACATACACTTTTTGGATACTAGCAGAAAAATATAGTTCCTTTGGCAGACATAATCTCTAATTCTGCAAAAGCTGTAGTTTTAAAAAGGCTCTCTTGTACTGTTCTCCTGAATAACTTAGAGTGGGATTTGTCTCTACTCAATAGAGTACCATTTAAGAACTTGAGCTCAAGCTAATCACCCTGGGTTCCCCTTATGTTCAGTGAAGTGCATTGTAGGTTATGCTTCTCAGGAACAAACATGGACCTCTGCTTAGGCTGGAATGAATTTCCCTCTGATTATCAAAAGAATCTGTAATATGCTTGCACTGTAATGTCTGTGTTTGATCAGGTAAATCTTACCTTAGTTTCATGGTAGTTTGCTTAGAATTACAAAATGTTACAGAATGAATGGTGTCACTGATGGGACAGTGTATCTGTAGCTCCTAGGACACTGAGTCCAGAATGGGTTTAGAAATGGATGGCTGAACTGGTTAGCACCCTACTTTGTCTTCAGGCTAAATGTGCCTCAACCCTTTTCCTCTTGTATGGAACTTGGGTTCTTTTTATTGCTGTCCTCTGCACTTTGTTCAAAGGTCCACATCTTTCCTGAAGCGCAGGGTGAAAACCAGGACAGAGCAGACCAGCCAAAGCTATTGCCATGGGATGTGTTCTCAGAGAGTATTTTCCTGCTTATGTCTCCTACTACTGTTTGCCTTGCTCATGCCATTGCTGGCTTATTTTCAGACCCTGATCCACTACAACGTATAGATTGTTTCTACAGAACCACAGTGTGAGTGGTTGCTCCTCTTTTGTGTGAACGCTGTTGATTACTCTTGCCCAAGTGGTGTGCCTCACCCTGCTGTTTCGCCCCCCCCCCAGCACATTTCTCCAATTTTCAAGAGTATTTTCAGTAATAATCCCGTCCTCCAGTGGACTGGCAGTTCCTTCTGGCATAGTGTCATGTGCTTATTAAAAACACTGTTGTCCTTCATCCAGGTCTTTATTAGTGGTGAGTAATACAAGACCTAAGGCTTTTTTTTCTGAACAGCATGGCATATGTTCTCCTTTTTGTCCACAAACCATTTTTTTTCCTCATAGTGAGAACGTTCATTGTACAGACGCTGAAAATCCAGGTGTGAGGAGGATGGCAGCTGTTGGGACAGTTGGGAGGGCAGCATCCAAAATCAGTTTGGCCATCCCAGGGAGTTGCTGCTGCACTTGAGCCAAGACCTGCCGATGGTCCTTCCTATACAACCCTGGTACCAAGTCTAGTCAGATGCTGGTATGGGGTTTAATTTTAAGCAGAAAAGTTCCTGAAACAAGATATGAAAATAGGGGTCAGATAGATATTAAAGACTTGACTACTTGTTCCAGATCTGAGCTTGGTTACAGGCACAATTGATTGTTCTCATTTTGAATAATTCTATTCCACTGCAGCCTGGGAAAAGTAAAGTTATAACTTGTTTCTGAATTCTCCAATTTTGCCTTAGATCTGTCTTTTAACAGAAAATATATATTAAATAATGTTTCTAGTGGAAAATATTACATCACGCATAGGGCAAAGGAGGACTCATAAAACTGGGTCTTCAGGAACACCCCACACCCTGACTCTGGAATATGCTAACTTGAACCAAAATATGATTTTTCTTTACACAGCATGTTTAATACAAAGATACTTAATTCTAAATAACTTGTGTTATTTTGTTGTGAGCTTTTGAGTAAATAGCATTCTAATTCAATTTTCTGTAAGTCTTTTAGAACACTTTCATGACAAAAAAAGTCCTTGCTTGACTGAATTAGTTTAATTCAAAATGATGTAAGTTGCCAATTCTAATAATAATTTAAATCATTTAGTGGGGAGCCTTGATTTAAATAATCTATTATAACCTTGTTTTGAATTTATAATTATAATTATTTTACCAAAGATAGTTTAGTCATTACTGACAAATAACCATAAAAACATCTTGATTTGGGAATGAATAGATCTTTAGAATAAGTTTGGTATTTTTCTGCTGACCAAGACAATATTTCTATACATATACCACGTGAGACATATAGCTATACCCATATAGAGATATATGTGGGGTTTTGTATGTCAGTAAGTAGTAATGCAGCTTGACGTATGCTGATCTTTATGTCTCACATTTTCACTATATAAGATTAAGAATCATACATTTCCTTTCTACTACATGATTAATGTTTTATGTGTGATTTGTGTCAAATTACATTTAAATGGGAATAAAATTCAATTAGATGCACAGAAACATTTTAATGATTAATTTACTAAAACTACATTCAGTGTGGTAGATCTATCAGGGAAAACAGTTAAAAAAATGTTTCATATTCAAAACTTTATTTAATAAATGAATTAAATACTACCATTAATTAGCAAATATTGTTTTTTCTTGTCATCATGCCCTTCAAGATTTTAAAGCTACTGGATCTGATCTGCTCTGCTTGTATCTTTTGTCCTAAATCAGAGGAAGAGGAGAAGCTGTTCTACTTTTTTCTATCCATATTTTGAAAGAAATACTTGATTAAGTGGATTTATTTTTCTTTTACTTTGGAAGATTAATATTTGCACCTGGAAAAGAGAGTCCAAATGTCAAAAATAGTTTATATAACTTGAGAAAATTCTGATTTCAGATAAGGAGTTGGTAATTTCAACCAATTCACCAGTTTGCACTTCTATAAAAATTTAAACAGTAAGCATTTATTTTAATTTAAATGAATTAAATTATATTGGTTTAGACTTCAGTAGAGATAGTAATAATTTCAAATGGCTTATTTTAAGGCAAAACATGTTTCTCTGAAAAAAACCTGATTTAAATAATAACCAATTTTTATCTTCTTTATTAACACACAGAATTAAAGCAGTTGAAAATGACCATTAAAATGAAAACCATTCATTTAATCGAAGGAGAGCAGATCCACAGGTTGTTCAAAACATCTTTTCAAGGGGAAAAAAAGATACATGAACAAAACAAAAACACTGCTGAGTGGCACTAGACATCAGATGTTCCAGGTTTGACTGCTTAATGCAGGCCATTTGTTAGGACCACCTGACATTTATTTGATTCTGAAAATAACTATGATAGATGAGTCATTTTTCTTTAGCCTTGCTACAGCAGAGTGGGGTTTATGGTCTGTTTTTGTTAGTGTGAATGCAGCTTCCACATCCTTATGGATAGTTATCTCCAACTGGGGGAGCGGAGGGGAGTGGGAGGGGGGCACTCAGACCTGCCTGCAGCCCCTGCTTCCAGCAAGGCTCGATCTGCACGTCTGGTCTCTGCCCTGCCTGTATCCATCCAACTCGAATGCCAAGCCAGGAGGATGTGAACAAGCATGGATTCACCAGCTGGGTGATTAGTTTGGTATGACAACCACTGGTGTGTCCAGTTTGGTTTGGAGTCCAACAGCAAGCAGGGAAATGGCTGCAAAATTCCGTGCAGATTGACTTCTTGGTGTGACTGTTACTCAGGTTAGGAGCTGACATCGTCCTCCTGGAGCCCTGTGCTTACTTCACCTTTGCTTCAGCTGGACACAGCTGTCCCTTGTTTGAAGGCTCCCTGGTTGCTGTGTGCCTCTTGGGTTAGCTTGGTGGCAGCTTGCTTGGGTCCTGCTGTCCTGGAGAGGAGGCAGTGAGTGCATGTCTGTGCAAAAGCTGTACAGACAGGTTATCACCAGTGTAAAGCAGAAGCTTGAGAAAATCCAGTACTTCTCCTTCAGACCTTGATTTTTGAAGTAAATTCAAGTTGGGATTTTTCTTGGGGCACTTTTAAATCCTGATGGAGGCATGGGGCAGAGAGCGGCATAAAATAGGTGTGTCTGTTTTATAAGTGTCCGTCTTATTGATGTAAATGTGGTATGAGCAAGTGGCCAGCATTTGCAGATGTTTGCAGGTCACATCTGAACTCTTTCTGGTGCTGAGGTAGCACTCTTGGAGCAGATGATCAACAAGACATTTCACAACATCCTTCCTACTCAACATAATATTGCAGGTAAATAATGACCTTTCAGTGAGCATCTTCTTTTGAGCAGGACGTAGGGAGGTTGATATTTTCATGGGCACCACGTTAAAAAGATGCTCTTGTTCTTAAAGGAGTCAGGATTCCTGTTACCCAGGTACCAGAAAGAATTCTGCTGCAATAGAAATCTTCCATTTTGCTTTGTCTGCAAACTCAGGAAGGTGGCTCTGTGTCATTCAGATCTGGAGGTTTTATTTGTTATTAAGCAGAAGAGAAATAATGTTGGAGGCGGGGAAAGCTATATAGATTTTTTTTTTTTTGACATGACAGTTGCCTGTCTCAAAGACTCTGTTCTCCAAGCCCAAACAGGAGTGCAGGCCAGAAGTATTCCTCAGGAATAGAAGAAATTTCTGTAGGGATGTTTGTATGAGAAGTCAAAGTAATTTTTTCTGTATAGGAAACAAAGGAAACCATCTTATAGGTATAACATTTATTGGTGTGGCTAAAGTTGAGTTTCACAATTTGAAACTTATTATACATTTATTTTGTGACCCAAAAGAGTTAATTTCTGGCTGACATCAAAGTTATGGTAAACATAAAGTTAACTCAGGAAAGATACAGAGAACTGATTTAACGTGTAATAATCTAATAATTTGTTTTACTCTAATGTCAGCAAAACTGAGAAGACCCTAAGTACAAGGCAAAAACAATGATATGGATTTCTAACTGCTTACTTTGCTCTTGTTATCAGGTAACTGGAAATGATGCAGTCAGATTGATGCCTGTATTTAATAGTAGGTGTGAAAATGCAACCTCACATCATGCCTGCAAAAATGAAAATCTGCTTTATAGGACTTCACTGCAGCCCTGACCATAACAGTAGAGGGGTCCTTTGGACTGTGATCACTGAGGAAGGCAGAGCACAGTGTGATATGCTTTAGAGCTGATAGAAATCTAAGGTCTGTCTGTTAGCTCGTTTCTTACTTCTGGTTCTAAGTAGTATTTTATCTTGCTCAAAGCTTAATTTTGAGTCCTAGATTTTGGCACAGAAAAGTTTCTGGGGATTTAAGTGATGCTGATTGACCTCTGGAAACCTGCTGATGGATACCTGCTCACCCTCCTATCTCTCTGTTTAGTTTTAAAATGGTGGCAAATGCAACTTCTTTCTGTAGCTCTGAACTTAGCAGTTGCAATTTTCTTTCGTTTTCCTTTCTGCACCTTATTTTCTAATCTAATGGCTGACTGAATGACATATGGAGCCTTCCAGGTTTTAATCCTGCCTAGCAGACTGGGAAAAAGTCTGTTCATTTCAGCAGTAATCTACTAAAGAAATCCACTGCAGATAAAACAATTATGTCTTTCATTTGTTCTTATTTTCCTTTGAGCTGACATACAGTTCTTTCCAACTCTATAAAGGTGTTTTATTGCACTTACTAAAAATGTCAACGATACTAAACAGCAATGCATAATTTACAATAGACATTGTAGGCAATGGAGTCCTTATAGCCACAGCTTCCTGAGAATATATTTATTACTATTTTACTACCTGCTGTAGTATCCAGGCTCAACTTCCAGTGTATTATTTGGTGAAAGAAACAGAAGAGGAAACACAGACTGCTGGTAGAAACAAGTGGGTGATTACTGGACATTTGCCAGTTTACCTAAGATAAATGGATATTATTAACTTTGTTGACCACATTGAAGTGCTTTAATTATGCAGAAATGCAGGCAGGAAAACATTAAGCCAAAGAAATGTGCTTGAATTAAAGTGTTGGGGTGCTGAGAAAAAGAACTCATCCCATTCCAGCAAGATTAAAGTGACCTTGGTTATTGGTTAGAAAGCAAAGTGAAGATAAGATATTTTCATTCAGTTTTAATGTCTGGGTTCTTTGCTGGAGTTGGCGTTGGTTAGTAATGAATTGCAAGGTTCAAATGTACAATAATCATGATGACATGATAATATGTTGATGTCCACTTGACAAAAGTGATCTGCGTAGGCACTAACTATGATGCTTTAATGTATTAACCAAGGAGGTTAAGAAGTCCGTAGGAAAAGAATACACCGGTAGGTAAAATAGCTTGCAAGCTGTTTGAAGAGTAAGGGTTTTTGAGCAATGTTTTTAAGTACCTATGCCACAGATCCTCTGCTACGCTTTTCTAAATGAAAGCTATCACTGCAATTTCAGTCAGAAATTGCATTTTCTGTCTCTGTATTGATTTCTGCTTAAGCAGCATGTGCAGGTTTGTCATCATTTTAGCACGTTTGTTCAGAAATGAAACTAGCAAAAGCAGCAATGTTAATTGGGCCCAGTTTAATTTTAATTTACTCTGACAGTCAATACCTTACACTCTGTGTAATAGCCCTTTATTTATCACGGGAAATGTCTTAAATGCTGAGAGAAGAGTCAGCCCGAGCAGAGGAATATTGAGGAAATGTGTTCATGCTAGTGACTGCCTAGGCTTGTGGTAGCCCCAAGCAAGCCGGCACACAACTCTTTCACAATGGCTCGCAGTCCAGGCACAATCTCTTGAGTCTAGATGCCTTTTCTAGCAGGGTGACAAGATCTGTCTTGTCTTAGAATCCTGTTAGTAGTTACAGGAACTGTTAGTAGGAACAGGGAATGGTGGCACAGCACCTGGCTGGAGTGATCATGCTCCCCACTGGAATCATCTTGCAATAGGAACGGAGGATCAGCCAGCCTTTGGGAATGAAGTCCCTTATTGTACTATTTTCATTAGCTTTGCTTGAAGAACCCATAACTACACTGAGACCACTTGAATGTATGATGCTAAGTACTTTGGTAAGTGCTTCCATAATTGAAGCTGTTGACTGGAAATGGCAAAGAAAAAAAACTAGACAGTATGAATATCCTGGAGCCATTAACTCTGTAACATCAGATTTCCTTCTTCCATAGCAAATCCTGCATTGTAAAAAAGAGGAAGGTAATCAAAATAAGCTGAGCATTCCCTTCCATTTTTTTTCTTACTTGATTCACTGTATATCTCTAGCTAGAGGCAACAAAGCGTAGCTATCAGCAATCAAAGGGGTGCTGAATCCACTAGTAGAACAGTGGATTTTTCTAAGTGATCCATCTAGGTGAGTCTCACCAGTGCTGGATGCTTCTGAAGACTGCCTTGAACTGACATGCTCAGTTTAAAGCTTATTGCTTTTCTACATGGGGCTCTGACAAGTATTTGGTTGACTGAGAATAAAAATCCTTCGAAAACTGTAGCTGTGGAGACCTGCAATACAGCATTGCCTTTGCTAGTAACAGGCCATAAGCTTTGTGCTGAATTTGCAAGGCTGCAGGACTGAGGTGTGTCAGGTTTGCTTTGTCTGAACTCTTCATGACCTGCCTGAGCTTAGTTACTTGCTGTAACTCTAACAGCAATTTTTCTAATTGACCAGGTGTCTATGGCTAATTTGTTTTACTTTTGTTTTCTTTCTATTGTACCTCCATGGTTTTATGACTGTAACATATTTATGTAGTATAGAGAAATACAAGCCTGGTAGGAGAGCAGAGAAGTGGAGACACAGGACATGGCATAGAGGAACACAGGCATGGGACGATAAGAGATGGGGCACAGGCTGGCACTGGAGACCCAATGGCTGTAAACAACTCACCCATGGTCGGTTAAAAGAAGTGCAGACCTGGAGCTGGTCAAAGCTGGATTTAGGTGTAGCAAAGAGAACAATGAACAAATATCTAACATACGTAAAAGGCATGATATATAGTAAATTTAGATGTGACATGGAGCTGCAGACAGATTAAGAAAGAGCAAGGTGTAAAAGCATGTTAATAAACACATAAAATAGATCTCCCAATGGATCCTTAACCCCTAAATGGATCCTAAAGAGAGGAAGAAGAAACCATCAATATGAAGATGATATTCCTCCCAGTCAAGGAATCCAGATGGTGATGGCTTGCCATAGCAGGCCCCATTCCCACCTCTGGAATGAAACTACCAACACTGTGACTCAAAAGAGCAGGGTAAGGGTGAGCATAACATCAGGAAAAGGGGTAGAAATTAAGATGTGTATGTATAGCAATTTTAATTGTCTTGCGATTGTTATGGGAGCTTTTTTGCATAGTATTCTTTTTTCTGTAATAATTAGATCTGGACTAATAATGATTAGATGGTTAAGATTTCAGTTATACTAACAGTAGATTCTTGGCTTTATATGTATCAGGTATGCTTCCTTTTTGCTCATAAACAACATTTTGAGCATAACAAAACACATTAGGTCTTAGGACCATTAGAAGGATAAAACAACTGTGCTTTTACAAGTGGGGCTGAAACAGAAAAGACACACAATGCTCATTAAAAGTCAGGCTGGAAAAAAAAAGATAGAAGAATGATGACATATTTGGGAGTCCCTTTTATTTTTTTTGGGGGGTGGACCTTCCCGTGTTCCCATGAGTCTCAACATGATGATACATGATAAATATTGTGATGGTTTAACACATCATTTTATATTAGATGAGCTGTGGTCACCATCCCTGCTCTCCTGCTTAGTCTGTGATTAATAAAAATAAATGCAATTTTGCCTAACTTGGTTTGACTGTGGGATGTGAAATTATCTATCTTGCGTTCACCCTAAGTTAAGGGCATGCATGCAACTACCCAGGCTCACCTGATAAGGAGGAGCTGACACGCTAAGTGTGAGATTCATGTTTTCCTACTCACATTCTTGTAGTCTACTAACCATAAATGCCATGCAGCTGCATGAGGTATATGAATTCCTATACAAAAGTAAACAATCTGTATTCTAACCTACCTACTTACCTGGCTCAAGTCCAGATGCAAATCCAGGCAGTGACTGTAGAAATAATGACAAGTTCAGACCTTCAGTTATGAAGTTGGAACAATTTATTAACAGCTCCTAGAGTCCTAACAGAGTTCTAGTGTGCTTGTCTGTCCTCAAAATGTATTTTTTTGTTTTCCAAGGAGAAGCAATAGATTTCTTTCCCTGTAACCTGCTGGATTCTTGTGTGAAAAGGCTCCCACCTCTCCAAGGGAGGAAGAGTAATGAAGTTAGTACTATTGGTTCATACCACATCTTTCACTTCATTCCACATGTTCATCAATTAATCAGTCAGTCTGCACAGTGGGCCATGAAAAGGGAAGAACTATTGGCTCAGGTTGTATGGTAAATTCTGGGTGGATTCAGGATGAGAACATGGGATGCCTTGGATTTCCTAGCAAGTAGAGGCTAGCTCAGTTACAGAACTGAGGACTGTGAGCAGGATGTGTGCAAAATTAAAATACCCAGGTTCAAAGTTCTGATAAAAGCATCATGCTAAATCCCCTGTGGTATATTAACTCACTAATCGCAGCCCTATTTGAATTTAAGACATTTTAAATTCAGTGAATATTGCCCCTTCGTCAAGCCAGACCCTTTTCTGCCTGTGCAGTTAGATCTTTAATTCCATGATAACCTGATACGGAATTAAATATCACCCAGAAAAAGTCTTCTGGAAGTTCACTGGGGTAAGGGAATTAAATGAACTCCAAAATACAGGCAAAATACCTTTCTATTTGCTTTCTTTTAAAGTGCAACTGCCAAGGATAGCATAACCCACATGTTTTATTAGGTAGCCAAAGGATTAGACTGTGTATCAAGGGATTAATGGTCAGTGCACTCTTCAGGTGCATAACCACATGGAGGATGAAAAAAATCTTGGTTAGCATACCAGTTACTCTGTTGCAATCATTTTCTGTACACCTTAATCATCTTCTCTCCTTGTGGTGCATACTCTAACCCTTAAGCTGCAGGACAGAGTCAAACAGCAGTCACCTACTGAAAGAAAGAATCACCTGACAAATTTTTGGAAGCAATGACTGTTGGTGCCAAGAAAGAGGGCTTGGACCAGACCCCTTCTTCTCATCATTGGCTACTGACCAGCAATGATCTGGTCTTTGTCTGAACAGTAGGGATGACTTCTCCGAGGCATATAAACTCTCTACACTCAATGCTGTTTTCTGGAGTGCATAAATCCACTGTGGGGTCCGTAGCATCTTTTAGCAATCTAACTCAGGTTTCAGATCCGGGCACTCAAACTGGACTCTCAGCTGCATTGTAGATGTGTAAGTCTTGGAATCCACATGGAGCAACTGGAGTTGTGCACCTCTGAGAAAAGGCAGTAAAAAATCCAGAATTTCAGAGTATTTTGCTAGCAGTGTTATGTGAGATTTTTTGCTGGATGGTTTTTATGGTTCAAAGAGAGTTATTTCATTCTTTCTAAAGTGTATGACATATGTACACAAGGCAAAATCAGGTTTCCAGTAGCCCTTGTGACATTAAAATCTCTCCAGTCCTCTGCCCCCTTCTGCCTAATACAAAAACTATTTGATGTAACTAGTTTCACATGGTTACTAACAGGTAGTTGTAACAAGAGTATAACTAAAAAGACGTCCCACAACCTATAGGAGATTGTTCTTTATTCTTTAAAAGAGCATTGTTCCTTTCAGGAAAAATCAGCTTCAACTTTGTGATGGTGTGATAAAAAATTCATGACTTCCTGCTGTTGAGTTCCAAATGTGGACACGTGTGTGTTAGCACTCTTGCCGCCAGAGTCTGTGGGTGTCAATAAATTCTTAGTCTGAAGCCCCTCTGTTGAAGGGTATCACTCTGGATGTCAATTATCCATGATGTCCTTATATCTCGTTTCACACTAGTTTTCCTCCTAAATCAAATGAGGCAGCTGCATTTCCAAAGGCTGTTAACTTTACTGGCGGTGGTACCCCCCTGGAGATATGTGCTTCTTAAGTACTAATTCTCTCCAATTAAGCTTCCTAGATCATGCTGCATTGATCAGGCAATTAATTGATTGCTGAAGACTTACCTGAAACAATGAGTCAGCTGTTTGTGTTCCCTATGAGTTACTAACTCCTCGTTTTTTAAACTCAGAAATATGGCATTCATTTGTAGTTTGGTGTAAACAGGCAACCTTTGGTGCATATAGCATCTTCTTGCTTACCTTTGTTTCCCAACTTAAAGGGAAGTGCAGCCTTACTTCTAACATCACAGAAAGCTGATGGATGGAGGGCGGTAAATTGCTCTGTATTTCTCTATTTTAAGTAATGCAAAAATCAAGTGGCCGTTTATGTGGGGTCTGGAACTGTAAGTCTAATTCAACTGTGCTGTGTTGTGGTCCTGTAAATAGACATGTTTCATCTTCCCTACTGTTATGGGATAAGCGTATCTTGTTTCTTCTGATGCTGTGGGAAGTTATTACTCCTATAGAAGCTATTTGTTTAAAATAAAAACTTGGAGAGTCCTAGGACAAAAGAAACAGGATATAAAAATATGTCAGGCTGCAACTAACTAGAATAATTGCACATTCAACCTTTGCTCTGTAAGTCATAATAAACCCAAAAGTTAGTAGCTTTCAAGCACAGGTCTTGGAGATCTTATATCTGGGAGTTGTGAATTCTGGTGGCCACCCAGATTAGCATGTCGTGCTTTCTGTTCTCCAGAGTTTCAAAGCAAATTTAAAATAACAGGGACTAGAGGATAATGTTTGCAGTAATAAAAAACTGAAAGGAATGTTTGTTAAAGCATATAGTCCAGTAAGTGTTTGAATACTACAGGCAGCTTTCCTGGAGTCTGCTGCAGCCAATGGGTCTTCTGAGGGTTTTGGTTTGGACTGCTCATGAGCTGGAGAAAGGCTAATGTAAACAGTGATATTCAGATCCATGGTGGAGGCTGCTTAGACACACAAAGAGAGGGAATTAATTCCACAGTGAAGTCAGACCAAAGTTTAATTTCTGTTAGATCCATCATGAGGAGTAGCTGAATGCGCAAGCTCAGGGAAATGTCGGTGCTCAGCACATACCCGTGCTGATACTGGCACAAGTCTTTAGCTGTAGATGGAGCCAAACCCAGGATTCATCCCTTTTTTGACAGTAAGTTCTAAATTGGAAACGTAAATAACGAGTGAACACTACTTGCTTGGACAATATGTTGACCCAGATACATGTCTGGCTGGCTCACTACAGAGTAAGCACAGCTGTGGGACTAGTTGTGCATGTGAGTACAAGCATGACCTAAATGTCCATAATAATAATAAGAATAATAAACCACCTGACTGTAAATGTTGCTCAGCTCCAATTGCTCCAGTTGTGTGTTTGCTGACTTTTAGTTACCCATGTTGAAAAGATTCCCCCCTAAATGTGATAAACGTTTTAGAGATAGAAGGTAAGCAATGAGGTGGGATTTTGCTTTCATCCTGGTTGTTGTAAGCAGGAAGCAACTCAGATAAAGTCTGGAGTCTCATGGTGATGACAGTTAAGGGTGAATCTTCAGGCTCAGAGTTTTTCTACTGGCACAAAAATAATTTAAGGAAGAGGTAAATGAGGTTTGGCATCTCTATTCCTCACATTCTACTATATAAGCGAAAAGAGAAACAGAGGAATGATGCACTATAACCATGATTATTGATTGAACAGATGTGCATGACATATAATTATTTAGGTGTGTATACGTTTTGTTTCTGGTTAGGATCAGTATGGAAGGAAGAAATCCTCTGAGAAATCTGTGAATGAAGAGGTGTTTTTTCAAAGCCATCTTGCAGAATTACTGCACATTGGCTTCTGTTTTGTTTTGCTTTTAGAAGGCATTTTTTATAAGCATTCTCATTTGTAGAGGCTTATTTTAGTTGAACCCAAATGCCAGATCTTTTGTCCTCTATTTATCTTTGCCTTAAATATGAAATGAAGTCATAAGGGCTGTTCTTAGCCTTGTTCTTCTTTTCAGCAAGAGTCAGGAAAATTAATATGAATGAGATTTTAAAGACAGAGTCTATGGTAGTGACCTGTCAGACTTCTGTGAATGTTGTTCGTATCCATTTTGATTTAAAGCAAATGATTTGTTCAAAAACCAAAGAGGCAAAGAACTAGGTCCTATGGGAGAAATCATAGAATAGCTCAAGTTGGAAGGGACCCATAAAGATCATCGAGTCCAACGACAGTACCATCCTTTGTGTCCCTACAGTTAAGTCCTTGACTAATGACTCTTTTCCCCTACTTGTGCATGCATAACACATGCTTCTCTGCTTTATGTCCTTGTGTTTATTCCTTTACATCCTCAGAGGCTTCATTTGTGGCCATACATAGTGAAACATCACCAGTGACAGCAACCTTGCCACTCTGTTTCTCCTGCAGAGAATGTATTAATGTATTATTGGCATGTGACAGTTTAATTAGTCCTACCTGTCTGTCCAGCCGTGTCCTTCAATTGTAACAACCTAATCTGAGAGGAGCAAAAGAGGTTTAAGAAATGACCTGTTTTAAAAACAACATTTCAACTAATGTTTGCTCTTTTCTTATGTGAGTATAGAATAGCTTATATATTAACTGGAGAGGGCTCTCTCTTGTGTTTGGTTCTGTCTGCTGCTAAAATGCTTGGTGTAAGGATGGGATCATTTGTTGAAAGACTGACTCATCCTAATCTTGGATATTTCCAAAATTGCTTTTTGTGCATCTTTTTGATGCCTCCTTCAAGCTTTCAGCAAGATGATATATGGGAATAGCTATGTAGTGTCTATAAGAATATTTCTGGTCTGGCTGAGTGTTGACTACACGGTACTTAGAAGATGCCTATGTCTGAAAGATGTGTTCCTTCTCCTAAAGAGGTGAAGTTTGGCCCAGTTACTGACATTCATGAGTTCTTGGATTGTACCAGTCATCTGCTACCCTAGATGTTACCCATACTTGAACTGTCCACAAGAAGTATATTCAATGCAGTAGCTACTGGGGCATCTCATGGATCCAAATGAAAGAGATAAAGAAGAATCCTATTTCTACAATCTGTGGACAGAAGCTACAGACCAGTTGGTTCTCTGCATTATATCTTCATTTTCTGATTGCTTTCAGATGCCTGTGAGCATAAACTGCCTCATGTCCACATGCTTAAGGCCATTTTCCTCTAGAGTTTCTGTGTTCTTGCTCCATAGTTCTTGGCATGGTGGGCCTCCTTGGTATCCTGTGGTGTCCTGGTGACCCCAAAACATTTTTTTGTTTTCCATTAAAATGTCAGAAGCAATATGAGTGCAGTGTTATAGCCAGAATGGTGTTTTCATAGGATAATACTGAAGCTGTGTGCTACATGTCATGAGAGCCTGTGAGCAAGTTTGGGAGAAGAGGAGCCTGCTGAAATACTGTTGAAGGCTCTAGGGTGGGGGAACCAAAGCTGGTGCAATCTCACCCCTACTGTCATTTGGAAGTTGCTCTTTCAGGGAAAGATGTCCCAGACTGCTCCTGGGCTTTGTCTTGGAGAGGAAGTTAATTGGGTTGCTCAAAGTAAACAGATGAGATCCAGTATTCAAGCTGACTCCTTGGCTGTCTGTTGTTCAGCAGTATCTGCCTACTAAGTTCAGATACTGGCAGATGAAAGTCAGTGAAAAACAAAGAGAGAACAAGTGAAAAAGAATAGAAATAGAAACAAAGAATGGCAATGGAATCGCTTTCCATGGTCTATGCAGAAGACAGTGGCGCAGGAGAATTGCTTCACACATCACATGTGCAAAAGGTGCCTGAGGAGAAGGATCATTGGCTGCCAGAAAGACTGGCGGTAGCTGGAACGATTGTCAGTGGTATTCTAGTCCAGAAAAACATGAGGAAGAATCACAGCCAAACTATGATGGCACTGCTTATAGGATGCAGGAGTGCAGCTTGAGCCATTTAGAGTAAACAAATTATTTTGGTCTCGTCCTAGGAAAAAGACTCAGTGGACCTGATCCAATTAAAGTGGAAGCAGTGAAGCAGGAAGGACTGAAGTAGATCTCACTGCTGTTCTTAAGCAGTAGCAAGGGCGATGGGATCTCCAAAGCTCTTCTTTTCATTAGGAGAGGGGAGAAGGATGGATGCAGCTGGGTGTCTTCCCTGTCAGTGTCACTCTGGTGAGAAAGAGAAGTGTGACATTAGGACACTTAGGTCTGAAAAGGAACTGAAAATGAGATATATGGACAGATACAACAGAAGGAAGTGCTTAGTCCTGGGAGACTTTTCCCTTTGCAAGGTTAAGAGGTTAGAGGAGCTGTTTAGAGGAAGGTCAGTGACCTCTTGGCATTTTGGTTTCTGTGACCTCTTTACAGAAATAAGCATTTACCAACACCCTTTCAGTCTAAATATAATAAAAATGCAATAACCTTCTCCAAGGCTTCTTGTCCAGTCTACCTCTCCATCCTGAAGGCAACTTGAGAAGAATAGTCTTTAGTTAACTGACTTTGCTGAAGCATTTTCAAATTTAGACTTCTTAAGAATGTAAAAACCTTGGAGGAATAGAGAAGTGTATAAAAGGTTAACTTTAGAGCTCAGAGTCACCTCAGATTTGCAAATGGCATTGTCATTCTTGCAGAAGCCTAGAGTAATTAGGGAGAAGTTCATAGTAGGTGAGGAATAATTAGGAGCTGCTGAGAAATGGCTGATGAGGACAACTCGGACAGTGCCTGGGAAAAAGAGCACTGCAGCTCATATACACATAAATGAGGTACACTTGTGATCAGAGGTTAGAGTTTAGAAATAGGGTGTCTTTTTGTATCTGTCAGCACTCCTCAATTCATACTCCCTTCCTTGATCTTGAACCCTAGTACATTCTGTCTGCTGAAGCATTGTTACCCTTCTCCTTACAGTAGTAGTTGAACCTGTTCTTCCCAGATGGGGACCAGAGATGAGGAGGAAGCTGAACTCAGATGTTAGCAGGACATTTATGTTGCCTTGCTATAAAGATTCTCAAGTTCGACTCTAAATGCCGTCCTTTGTGCTTTCTGGGGGCTGGTCACTAAAAGACATCACAATGCCCTCACACGTACTCTTGAGCTGATGCAACACTGCAGACAGAAGAAAGATGCAGCCCTAGCACTACTCTCCATAGAAGGGTCATGCTGAGGAACAGGAGTGAATGAGGAGACTTCATCAACCAACGCCTGCAGTCCTTGTGATGGTGCATAGTTACTGATTTAACTTTGTGAGAATAGAGCACTGGCCATCATAGACCATCTTATCTTACAAATCAGAAGAATTCAATGTATTAACAGTCCCTACTGTGAATAAGAGTGGTACAACCAACATTAAATCCAACTATTATATGTTTATTCTGTTAATCTGACACATACAAATTGAATGTACGAAGTCCATTTTCCCCTAATTTTCCATACTGAGTTATACCTAACAAACAGGTAAGAGATTATAGACTTTTTTTCATCTCTCAAAAAGAGGGAGATTCTGTAATCAGATTATCAAGAAAACTCTTGTTTTTCCATTGAAAGACAACAATAGGAGTTATTGGATCTTCCTGCAGATGACAGCTGATTTTCTATTCATTAGCTCAGGTGATTCCTATAAGATACTTGGATTTATATTACTGCTACACCAAAAAAACCCCAGAGAGGAATAATGTAGTCAATCAATATAATATAAAGGCAATATGAACACAAGCAAAGAAGTAGTTTGTTAGAATATGATCTCTGAGCGGTATTTTTGGAGTGAAATTCTTACTTATGGAGAGATTGGAGGTGGTAGGTTGGCATACATGACTATTTGAGGGTAATATTTTCAGCCAGAATTACTACTTCCAGCTGGAGTCCCTGTGGCTGTGGTAATGCCTGGAGCTATTTTTAGATCCTCTAAGTAGGATTTGAACTACGGTATCAATATAATTGAACTCAGAAAATCCAAAGGTTAGTTTGTTGCAGGGGTGCAATAGGAGTGGGTCTGTGGAGTGACACAGCTGAGGATGAGGACTGGATGACCTCAGTCTGGGGTTTTGTGCTCGGTACTAGCTCTGGACTTGTCCCAAGGGCTGAATACCAACCAGTGGTTTGAACACATCAGGCGTGTTCCTGGAGCAATCCATTTGGTTTGCTTTCAATAGAAACAGCTCCTGTTCAGGCTCTTGAAGACTGAGAAGCAAAGCATGGTTCAGTGGGGACAGGCAGGAAAGTCACTTCAAAAGTGCACTCCTGGTCCCAGCTAAGCACTAGAGCAGATGCCCCAGACTCTTTCTGTGCTTCTGGTCCACTTCTATAAAAGGGAGAGGAGGTCTTTCCTGCTTGCTAGGAATGAAAATGGGATAAGGCAGTCCTTCCTTCGGAAGGGAGCTCAGAGGAATGAAGTGAGGGGTAAACACAGCTGTGCAGACTGGGTAGCTTCTCTTCAATTTGACTTACCCTGGCGACGATCCCTGATGGGGCCATCCTATGATCAATGGTTAGACTGCACTAAGATTCTCCATGTGTTATATGTCCTGTCTCCTGTCCCTTACTCAGGTGGATGGGAAATTGTTCCACCTGTAAGGGCCAACTTCACCTGCCCATATCAAAAAAGATAGAATTTGTACCTCAAGATCAACATTTTCTTTGCCAATGAATTGCATATTGTATTGACATTACAGTATTTAACTCTGCAAACTGAAAATTATGTTATTGTCATCTTAGAATTATGCATCATGAAAATTCAACGTCTTTGATTCCTCTAGTATTGGCATTTAGGCATCATGATCTCCCTTTAACAACTTGTGATGTTTTAGGCAATTTCATAGTGTTCAATTTACATTTATTTTTATCAGTAGGAAGAAAACTATTTTCCTTCTACACAAGAATACAAAGAAAAAAATCTATACCCATGCATTCTTATGATAGATGATATTTCTATTTTCATTATACTTTTATGAGATGAGCTTATTAAAATGTGAAAATAAAGCTAGGCAAATCCACCATATCAAATAAAATGCACCAATGCATTTTTACTATTGACATGGAAAAGTTGTTTTATCCATCAGGCTACCTTGCTTTTCAAATTAAATGTCAAGTATCATGTCTGCCCCAGAGATTTGAGCTATAGAGCAAAGTTTAGATTCGTGAACTACAGAATTATATTTACCTTAATGCTTATTACACACCAAATTACTGTGCTGTAACATGAATAAATATTGAATTTTAATGTTGTTCCATTCAGAGCTTTACTGAAAGAAATTTCACTGCTTTAGTGCAGCTATTTGGCAGGCCAAAAAGGTCATGTATTTTAAGGGAACATTGACTAAAAATATGGCTGTCCTCAAAGGAAACAGCATTTCTCTTGCCTGGTTATTACAGCACATTTGTTGTTGAGGTGTTGCATCTGCGCACCTGCAGTCCATATTGCAATTCCACTCACAACACTGTTACAAGGTAAACATGCGCTAGATTTCTTGTTTTACCAAAGGAGGAATTGCAGGACAAGGAGAGGTATTCGCAGTAACAACCTGACAGACCTAACTGAAACAGGAGGCTGCTCTGCTCATGCCCAGAACAAGGATACCTGAGCTCTTGTGTTTGGCTCCTATGTTCAAAGCATGGGCTTCAGAGAGGAAGAGCCATGTGGATGGGACAACCTTGGACCAGAGATAGCCAGTGTCTAGGGTAGAGGTGTCCCCACTGTGGATCTGGAACCAAAAATAATGAGAGGACATCATAATCCAGACCCCATAATCTTTGCCACCTCTTCTCTTGACCAAACTCTACTGTTGTATCCCTGCTGCTTATTTGCAAGCCACTGCTTAATTATTAGACAATCTTTGCTTGTTTGGCTTTGATATACATTTCACTCTCCATTACTAAACTCATCCTGTTAAGTGTTGGCATGTGGGTCAGTTTTTATGCTAAACTCAGTGCTCTTTTATTTTTTTATTGTGGGAGAACAGTGTAGAAAAAAACCTGGTTTTGCTACTTTCTTGATTTCCTCTAGTCCACAGCCTGGTTTGAATAAGGTCTCCTGCAAGTCAAAGTAGAAGTGAGTACAGAATGAGACAATCTTATTTGTCAAAGGTCATGTAGAATTGGGAATAAATACGAGGTAACTGGTGTTTGCCAGCTGCTCAGACTAGCAAATCCTGATCTGCTGTTTCAGGCTTCCTGGGCCATTTACATCGGTCAAGTCTCTTTCAGTGTGCGGATCTCGTAGGACTTAAATTGGCCTTGGTTGGTTAACTTCTGATTTATATAAAACCACCTCTAAATTTGCCTTTATGTTTGCATCTGAAAAAGACTGGTTTAATCCTGTTACCTAATATTAGATTTTAATACTTCAAGTAAGGGGGTCATGGTTGTTTGGTAATACTGCCTTGGATAAAAATAGTGTGACATTATTCCAGCAATATTAATCTTAATGAGATGTGCAATCTTACCATGTGTGTATCAAGGACACCATATTTATACGTTAACTTTATTATGCCAGTTAATGCAATTAGTGTAGTGTTGCTAATGTAGTTAAAAGTTTTATCAGTAATCATATAATCTCCAATAGGATAAGTATAAAGGGTTATTAATGTGGTAATTTGTTATTAGCAAGTGGAGAAGCAACAGAGCAATAAACTTAGCCTTGCTGCTGTAGTGCCTTTATATGCCAGCACTTTTTGGTTTTCATAGCATGACTGTGTCATCCCCTACACTGACTACTGGCTGCTGCTGGTTTCTGTCTAATAATATATAAAAAGGACTTGGCACCTTTTTGAAGATCTCAGTGTCCCTCAGTCAGTTATGTGGTAGATAATTTTCTTTCACTTTTTCTCCTTCCTTTTGACAGCTTGCAGCAGGTCTGGCTCTTATCTGTTCAGGATTCCTGTCTGTGAGAATGATCTTTAAATACCTTCAGTTCAAGGACATTGTAGACTGTCTCTTTCAACTAATATAAGGTACCAAAATAGTGAAATTTAATGAGATAGAACACCAAATTGATTGCTCTCAGAAAGAATACCTGAGAGGGTAGTTAAGATGATGTGTCAATCACTTTGTCTTAACAGCTTGCACCATCATCATGTGACATTTCTACAGAATGACATGAATGCACTTGGTGTCAAAGGACTCATATTTGCACCTTTGATTTAACAAGCAGTCAAAAATTATTAAAGGGCATGGACTGCTTTGCTTGGTTGAGGGGACACAGCTTGTGTGGTTCTGAACAATCTAAAAAATATTGATGCACTAGTTTTAAGACAATTTTTACTTTATTTTTCCATCACAAATGTTAGAATTTTGAGGAGAGCCTGAATATTTTTTAATTCTGTCATGATCCAGGTAAAAATCTAATTAGATGAGGTGTTTCATCAGATTTTTCATCAAACTGAGTCTTCTTCTAGAAACAATTACATGGGTTGGATATGGGCTGGCCTGCTGTGTGCTGGAGAGTGATATGAGAAAGCTGGCTGCACAGCTGCTTCATGTCACAAGAGCACCATAAAACAGCGAGGTGACACCAGTGAATCTGGCCCAGCAACTATGAATCTGGATTTGGGAGCTTTGCCTGAATAAGAATTGAAGGATGAGATTACAGCTGCTTGTATGTGAAGAGATACAAAGACAGTTGTTTTCCTGCCCTCCTGATTTTCCTGTGTGTGTATCTGAATTCTGATTCAGTGCAAGAGGTGCAATGCATACACCAGGTATGTGGTGCTATCTCTTGTGCTCCTGGTATCACAGACCATTTCTGCTTCAAACAAGGACACTGGTAACTAATTCTTAGGAAGGAGTATTAAGCCTTGAACTTTTTTGTCTCCTTAGCCCTCCAGAATCCACGTTTGGTTACTTTCGGGATCTGCTGTAAAAGCAACATGTAGGTTCTGCTTGTGGGGATGACAGTCTGAGAGAGAAGAGAAAGGAATTAGCAGGAGAGGATTTACTTTACACGCTGCTGCATCGGGTACTTTTATGCAGATTAAGAAGAAACTCCCAACATTTAGGGACAGCATGCAAGGAGATAAAACTGTGATCACAGAAACACCTGTGGAAGGAGCTTGTCTAGAAGCAGTGGAAAGCAGAATGGAATTAGCAAACTGCATAAACCAGAGCTGAGAATAAGAATAAGGCTTTAAGAGCTGTGAGGTTCTTAAACGACATTTAAGTTAGGGCAAAACTCTCCTGGCTGAATTTAAGATGGACTTTGGGTTATTTTATAAAACAGGTCATATCATCTGGTTTCTTGGCTATGGAATTTGGACTTGGCAAGCCAGTCAGTCTTCAGTCCTATCTTTGTAAAAGTTCTGGATAGTATGGTAGCAGGAATAGTGCCTCAGAGAGTCTTAGGGATAAGGACAAAGCAGCTGAATCTTATACAGAGCTGTACACAATCTGTTCTTAGGAGGACATTAATTTTATAATATGTTAGTTATGCTACATCATGATGTTCCTGGAAATTTGTCAAACATCAGTTTGGGCACTTTCCATGCTTAATAATAATGGCAGCAATATAGGACCGAGTTATTGCAGAGCTGTTCATTCAGAAAGATTCCAAAGCATCTATATGCTGCTGTGCCTAATGAGAATCACAGGCTTGTCAGTCCTTCTAGTGAAATAGAGCCATCAGATTCTCAGATGTAACCAAAAAGAGAGGAAGAGAGAGCAAGAGCTACCCAATGACATTTAAAATTCCTTTCAAGTACGCATAGATAGTAAAATGCCAGCAACAGGGTTAGACAAGTTCATAACAAGCCTCATAAATGGGTTACTCTAAATGAGAAAGTGGAGGTCTCAATAATAAAACCCACACACCTGCTTCCTCAAAATGAACCTTTTAATTGAATTTTCTGCTCTTGTTGGCTCCTTTTTGAATCTGTTTCCCCATCTCTGAATTGTAGCTGTGTCCCCAATCTCAATCAGAGCCATCTGTTCCACTTCTAATATTAATATCTTCTATCATATAGTTCTACCGTACCCAGAGAAAAAAGAAGAGATAAGATCACTTTCTCCTGGGAGAAAACCTTATATTTCAGCAAAAGGTTCAGCTGTCACTTTAAAACGACACCTTCCCACACACAAATATGCACCTGCCACATTAGAATATTATTAATAATCCAGCCTTCATGTGTTTGACAAGCCAAACAAAATTAACCAAAAAATGTGAAAAGGTCTAAGAAAGGTGAGAGCAAGTCAACGTTTATTTTCAGAATTACAGCAGCCAAACTGATCCACAGTAGAAAGTAATTACATTTCAAATGAAGTGTTCTAACTTAACTCCTTGTATACATTGCAAATTACTATTCATTTCCAATTATACAGATATCTGTTTAAGCTCAGTGAAGTTTGCTAAGTTGTGTTGACTCTTCGTAGTCCCAATCTAGACCTACAAATCCCTGTTCCTTCCCTTCTGTGTTGTTATGGTCCTTCACCAGCCAATAGTCTCCAGATGACCTCCACCACTCTTGGTGTAATCCCAAATCCACAGGGGATTTGTGGGTTGGAGGATGAGGTGACAGTGGTACTGCTTGATTTTGCCTGTAACTGCAGGTTCAAGCTGAGCTAGAGAGTTGGCATCCCAGTGAAAACAGACTGCTAGTGTAAGGAAAGGAATAGACTCAAGGTTTGGGGTTGACCTTAGTAAGTTAAGGAAGAGAGTTTTAGTGGGAGTCTTAAAATGTGATGAAAACTTGAAAACTGGCCTGGGAGAATTAGGCTGGGATTAGAAAATAGTAACTAGGCAGAAATCAGGTAGGATCAAGAAGCAGTTGAGAAAGATGAGGTGAGGAGTCAGGTTTGTTTGGAAGAATCAGGGAATCTGTAATGAAACACAAGATGTGATCCTGGCTGGGGTAATTTAATTGAAGAAATATTATGTGACCAAGGAACTGAATTGTGTATATTTGTATGTCCGTATATAAGCATATGCACAAGTGACTGAATTAAGGTTAAAAAGGACATCTTAATTTTGACTGCTGTTAGTTTCTGAGTTCCTAAATTTATGAAAAATAATGTTTTTTAACATAGATATTTCTCATGGAGGAGGAATGCATAGTACTGAGTTAGTCACAAATTACCTACATATTGCATCCTTTATTCATTTTGTTTTATGGTCCATTTTTAGTGTTATGTTTTTCATGACTGGCTTCACCTTTTGTGAGTTCTTCTATGAACTTACCATTAACAAACCCTAAGAATAATGAGATTAAAGGAAAACACTGGTATTATCAGAGAAGAGGAAATGTCAAATCCTCACATTTGCCTTATTCCAAAAGATGTCTGGATTGAAGCAAACAGATCTGAAAGTCGCTGTTCATCAGATCCAGAGAAGCTTGGTTTTTGCTTGGAGAGATTTCAGCATCAGATGGCAGGAACTGTGTAATGAAAGTTTGGGAGTTTTGGTGCATCTGATTCAAAATGCCTCTCTTGGTTTTGTCTATCCTGATTAGTCTTTCTGCCTAATCTAGATACTCTCAGTTTATGCCTCTCAGGAGGCATATGTTTCTCTAATCCTGCAAATATTATCCAAAGCATCATAGTGACTCAGGCATTGGATTCCCATTCCCAAACAAGGATTTTTGTTCTAATCCAAGTTCTATGGATTTTTGAGGAGACCAGGACCATAGAGGCATATAAAGGCTGAACCTTTGAATGAAGCCCAGAATAGCTATTCTGTTCTAGTGCTTCTTGTGAACCGTCTAGTTTTGACTTAAGCTAAGCTGCAGAAAACCACACTCATGGCCAGCTAGTTACTGAAGTTATGGGCTGGGTTGGAGAGTGCCTTGAATATTCAGTGGTAAGACATAGAGAGAAGGCAGTTCAGCCAAGATGAGTCTTCCTCTGAAGTCTTTCTCTAATGATTAAAGAAGACCTTTAATGTGGGGCTCCTAAATTGAGTGCCAATTATCAAATAGAAAGAATCTTAGCTGTAGGCTGGAATAATGCCATTGGCATTGGGGACTGGCACAGGGCAACTTATTAATTTCAGACCCGCAACAGATATACTGTCCACCAGCCAACAGGAAAGGTAAATGACTGCAGAATAATTGTGCTTTACATTCTTACCCTGGTTCATTTCACAATGGCTTTGTGTTTGAAGAGGGCCTACGTGACTTTTGAAATCAGGGCTTGGGTTTCAAAGACACAGAAATGTTTTGGAAAACGTTACCTGAAACCTAAGCTATATCCAGGTTTCAACATCTTTTCACTGATCCTGCCTCACTGTGTGGAAAATACAGTGTGCCACCTCAATTAAATTGAGATTTATATGGTATAATTTATATAAGTGATTAAAAAAGTTTACTACTGGAACACAGAGTTTTCTCTGTGAGCTACAAAGTCACACTGGCTGCTTTTCTGTGGGAAAGTAATTAGTTACCTAGAGGATAGAATGCCTCTGGTTATTGCATGTACCCCATTTTAATGAAATGGCTTCACCTACCATAGAAACTCATCTAGGATTGAATAACTATCTATTTGAACAGTAGAATTTGGGACAAAAGAAGCAGATGTATTTCCTGAATCCTACAGTAGGGTTAGTGCCTTGACAAATGTTATGAAAAGGAATATAATCATCTGGCAAAGTTGAAAGAAGACATGGGGTATATTTTCACAACCAATTCCTACCTCACAAATGTTACAGTGTCTGCAAGGCTCTGGAAATGCAGTGCTACAAGTAGCAAATTGAAGTTACAAGTAATTTTAGGACCTACACCCAAGAGATTTTAGTAAAAAGTTTTGTGTGTCAGAAGAAGGTCCCTCTGGGGTGTAAAAATAATCCACTGGTTATTGAACAGAAATGTCAGAATGGCAATGATATTTTAAGGAAGGAAAGTACCTTTAAAAGCCACTTGTCTCTCTAAAGTTTGCTGTTGTAGTCAGCTTGTTTATAGAATTTTATCTTCAGAGCCTCCCAAAGGATTGGCTCAGGCATGAGAAGTTCACGTCACATCGATGGCCATGAACCATGTCCTTTGGTAAGAATTAAAAAAGAAAAAAAAAAGAGCGAGAGTCAGGGATTTGGAACATATTTCTCGCTAAATGGCCCTCAATTGCATTGCAGCATCTATCAATCTTGTCGCTTTCAGACTGAAAAGATGCTCTTTCCTTCTGACCTTGTGACTTGAGGTCCTTTTTCCAATAATTTGGTCCTGATGAACCCAGCTTCCCATAATTCAATAATTACTGTCTAAAAAATGTCTTTAGGACATACAGAAGTTTCTTAAAATGTTAACAGTTCTTTAAAACCATGCCTACATATTTGGGAAGGTAATCAGCCCTGGAAAGTTAATGAAGCTAATGAGACATAGGAAACAACAGGTCTGATTAATACTGAAAATGATAGGAAAAAAAAAAGAAAAGAAAAAGTGGAAGGTTTACTGGGTATCATGATGTATTCCTGCAGGGCATGTCTAGTAATTCCTGTTCCAAATATGTTATTATTCTCAGACATGTTTTTATTGCAATCATGTCTTAAGATAAAAACATGTTCATGTTTTCACTATGTGCTGATTATTCATTGAATATGTTATAGAATGCCTTCTACAGAAATTGAGCCTTAGCTTTGGATGACTGATTACAGATACCTGGTATATCAGAGATACAGACAGTAGGTAACAATACATTGTAGCCAAACAAAACTATTTGGTCTTTTTGGAGGAAATACTATTGTTAGAACATACAGAAATAATTTCCTGCAAATTACTGCTTATAAAGAGAATCTATTGGCTAACATAACGATAGCCACATTTCACACTGAAAAGTATCTTGGAGCAAAATGAAATGTCTTAATACTAAATAGAATAGAATCTCTTTATATAAAGAAAAAACACATAGTATTTGTATACACATGGTTTCTTTTCTTGAGGGGAATACATATGTTGACTGAGGATGTGAGTTAACTTTAGAACAGAAGAGCTCTCCTGCTGGGTTGGACCAACAGACCATCTAATCTTGGATTCTGTTTCCAACAGGGGCTGGTACCAGATGTTTAGAGAAGAGTCTAAGAAACAAGCAGTATACAAAGGGATACTTCCCACCTTCCAGATATATTGTTTATGGACTTCCTGAGCTGGTGACTATTTTCAGACCATCTGCTTACAGCACCCATTCTCCATGAATTAGTCTAGGGCTTTTAAATGCATTAGTGCCTTTTGTCTGGGCCTCCACAGCATCCTGTGGTAATGAGTTTCACAGTTTTATTATACATGATGTGAAAAAGTACTGTTGATGGAAAAAGGTATTTCCAGAGGGTGATTCATCCTTCCCGTCTTAGCAGAGGATTAATTACCCTTTGAAGAGTCTCATCTTTCTGCGTTAACATTAGAGCTTTAGTCGATTGCTTTACAGTAGACACCTACATTTTAGATAACTACAGATAGGGGAGAGTTATCCCAATATTAGGGTCAGTTTAATTAAATGCAATAACCTCTTTTGGTTAAACACCCTCAGCATAATATTTTTCTGTAGATTTTGATGATAGGAAATATCATAAAGTTTTCCACAAAGATGTACTTGAATGAAAAATTGCTACCTACCTTTGAAAGCCTGATGGCAAGGCTTTCCCTCTGCCAATTTAAAGTAATTAACTTTGTGTGTAGATAAGGCCTAAAGGATCATTATAAGAAGAGGAACATTAGGTTCCATTATTTCTCTTTTTTATAGAAGGACTTTGGCTAGTACATGTGCATAGTTACATTATATGAACTGTGCTCTGAAAGGGATGGCCAAATTCTGCTTGTCCTATGAGTCAATGGTTACTAAACAAACAATTTTTTAGAAGGAGTGGCCTTCACTAGATTTTGGGAGGTAAGCCATATATCATACATCAACTATGCTAACAAAGGGAGTGTTTTTCACATTCAAAAGATAAAGGTTTGTACTTTGGGAGATGACAATGCACACAACACTGATCATGTAGATACAAGGTTTTTAAGCAAAGTAAGCTTTAAAGCACCTATTACCTCAAAAGAGTAATTAAATCATGTAAAACTTATTTTTAATAGCCCATGGCATAGACTGAAGAAATTGTGTTATAATGAATACATATTTTTATCTCTTGGGATAAGAAATCTAAATAAAATATGCATTTACACAATATGCTGGAACCATTATAGCTCTGAAAGAGTTCTTATTTGGCAAAAGCACAGACAACTACTTGGCGTTAACTAACTTAGCTCCTGTAATTACAATCAAGGGAAATCACCACACCAATACTCAGTTTCTAACAATAAACTTCATAGAGCTTGTTAATGAAACTCACTGTTTAAATCTTTTTTGTTTTTGGAGAATGGTTCTTTCCCCAAAAGGTAATAAAGGAGTAGAAAAAAACCCAAACCCAATCAAACACGCTTTTCACTTAAACTTGACTCATTCCCCTAGCTTTCTGAAGAAGTGTCATAGAAATAGAAACACTAGCATTTTGCAGCTAGAACTGCAGCAGGATGAAAAAAAAATTGTTAGCTCATTAACGCAAGTCCTGTGAGACCTGAATTTCTTGCTCGGTCACAGATGACTGGTGAATGGCACAGTACAGAGTTGCCTAAGTTAGCTCTGAAGTGAGATGGCCACTGGAAGCAGTAAGGCTGTCCTAGCAATGTGCCACAGCATAGATCACTGATGGAACAGATAGATTCAGTTGCAGTTTTGCATTACCTCTGGAGGAGGCTAGAACTGCACCCAGAAGTCCGTGCCTGGATGAATGCTCTTCTTGACCTTTTGCATATGAGAGGAGAAGGACAATCAGAGCATGTTTTGGAGTGGGTCTTGGATTGATAAGGATGTTGTTAAAGGGTTTGTACCTAAAAGTCTGAGAAAGCTTGGATGGAAAATAGATGTAGAGCTGCCAAGCCATGCCAAGATGGAGCTGTTTAAAGCAGAAACTTGATGGAAAGTTGTCTGGCAGGTACCCTGCTTGTTCAGACCTTAGGAGGTCTCCAAAATTAGGCAGTAACTAAGGTAGGATTAATTTCAGTGTCAGTGAGGTGCCCAAGTTTCTTTGTCACTTTAGCTTTCTTGTATTTCTTGTAAACATGGGACAGTAGTAGTTCTCTGCCTCACAATGATGTTTTGAAATAACAGAACGACAGTTTCACAAATACTGTGAAAATGACAGGCATTGCTATAATTCAAGTATGTAGACCTTATTCAGAAATAGTCTCACTATTTGCTTATGTATAGTCTAACTATGGTGATTCCCTTTTTGCTTTTTGTGTTGTGAAGGCTAATTTTTTTTGTAGAGACTGGACTTTCTGAGAGCAGGTGCGCAGGATCTTGGCATTCACTGTACTGACCTACCTCATGGAAGTCAAGTAATAGTTATTTAATGGTAATAAAAGTGTTTTGAGAATCTCCACTGAAAAGTATTCTGTGTTTGCATAGTTGCATTCTTGAAACAATTCTGTTTGTACAGCTGTGCTTCTGAGGGCAGCAATATAAGTCAGAAGGTCATTGTATAAATAAAATGTTTACCCATTAAAACAATGTGTTATTCAGGAAATTGCTGTTATAAGCTATGATTTCTAGTACATCTGGATGAACTATTCCGTAGGAAGTTATTGAATTTCTATCTCTTTTATGCTTTTTTTTGAGTACAGTACATTTCATCCATTTGCAGATGTTTGTTTGCGGTTCGTGTTTGCAAACTACTTATTCTGCACTCCTTAATTATTGATAGTTGCGATTAAATATTCTAGCTGTGTATATGGAGTTTGTGACAGACAGGGGAATGCCTCTTTGACAAATGGTGGACTCTTGTTTTTGTTTCCTCTATTCTGCACTCCTTAATTATTGATAGTTGTGATTAAACATTCTAGCTGTGTGTATGGAGTTTGTGACAGACAGGGGAATGCCTCTTTGACAAATGGTGGACTCTTGTTTTTGTTTCCTCTTC